>NC_132795.1:11132272-11435303 GCF_048418805.1 Vulpes vulpes | reverse complement strand
TAAGTCTGTATATTTTTAAGTATTATATTAAAATTTTGAAAATGTTACTTGAAAAACTAATACCGTGCATTTCTCTAAGAGTATTTATTATAGGCTTCAGAATATATTTTTCTTAATTATTTATTATAGGCTTCATAATATATTTTGCTTAATTTTATCTGAATTTTATCATGTCATTATAGAAAAGACAGAGCAAATGTATGCTTATAGAATTAAAATGAATTTGGGGATTTGCATCCAAATTTTGTATAATTTTATTAGCCTCACAATCTGGGTCATTAGGTAGCATATTATGTATGTTTTTGTTTTGTTTTTACTTTTTTTAATGGCAATATTCTGTACCTAGCATTAAACTTCATTTATAATATGGTAATTACTCAGTCTTTATGACATTGGGTTAAATGGACAGAAGATTCCATTTATAATCCTCAACTTGTGACAAAGGGTTCGAAGAAGACAAATGTCTGAATGTTTCTTCTGACTCTATTTTACACCTATAGAGAGACAATTATTCAAAATCTTAACCTTGTTGAATTTGTTCAAAATAGACCATTCATTCATTCATTCATTCATTCGTTATTCCCTCATTCAGTATATTTTGAATGAGTGCCTGATAAGTGCCAAATCTAGGCTTTGTTTGGGGAATAGCTAGATGAATAAAATGAAGAATCTTCTCTCTAAAAGCTTGGCATGTAATAGGGAACTGTAAGCACATAAGTAGTTGCACTTAAGGTAGAAAGTGATATGTAAATATTTTAGAGTGATAAAGAATTTTGATAATTTTGAAATCAGCAAATTATGATACAATGCAGAGAAAAATTCAAGTATTTCCATCTTCCAAATTTTTTATAAGAATTAATTAATTAATTTATTTATTTATTTATTTATTTGAGAGTGAGCGAAAGAGAGAACACTGGCAGGGGCAAAGGAGAGGGAGAAACAGACTCCCTGCTGAGCAGGGAGCCCATGCAGAGCTGGATCCCAAACCCTGGGATCATGAACTGAGGTGAAGGCAGAAGCTTAACTGGCTGAGCCAATCAGATGCCCTTGGATTCTCTATTCTTGCCTTCATACAATAGTAAGAAGCACCCAGGCGCCCCTCCGTCTTCCAATCTTTTAATTACCATTCATAAATTTGGTAGAGAAGATGGAGAATTACTAAAGAAATAGCAACATCCTGAAAATTTATAAGCTTGATCCTTAGATGATAGGATGGTCATATTAGCTTTACCAAGAAAGCAATAGAAGGGGCCTGGGTAGCGCAGTGCCTTAGGCTACTGACTCTGGCTTCCGCTCACATCATGAGATCAAGCCTGGGTTGGGCTTCACAGTCCATGGACTCTGCTTGAGATCCTCTTTCCTTTTCCCTCTGCCCCTCCCACTCAGGCTCTCTCTCTCTCAAATAAATAAGTAAATAAATGAATGAATGAATGAATGAATGAATGAATGAATAAATAAATAAATCTTTAAAAAAAGAGATAAAGAAAGAGAGAACATACCAGGAAAGGATAAAAACTATATTTCATTAATAAATAAGAGATAAAAGGAATATATGCAGAGTATGTCTGAAGATCATAAACATACAATGCAATGCCATTCAGCATCAAAGTATCATCAAGAGGAAACCAAACTAGCATAATTTGGAGTTCAGTTATATTGTTTTCTCATGAAATTAGCATATTTTATCTTAGTAATATATTCGTTAGTTTAAAATGTGCAGGTTATCATCACACATGGCATATATTATTTTATATCTTTGATTCAATAATATGCTAACATTTTAATCATTTGGAATATGAATACACTTTTTCTTCTTTCCCTGTAGTGATCCTAACTATGTAAAACAAGCTAGAGACTGATAAAATATCAAACGATTTTTAGGCTGCATTTAGGCTACACAATTATTACATTAAATTACATTAATTGCACATTTAAAAATTTCTATAATCTCTGAAAGATGTGTATATTTACTTCCACTCTAAAGTAATATAATAAAAAGTGTCAAACTGCTTAAAAAAGTCATTTTTATGCTTTCTCCTTCAAACTGAATATTCTCTTGCTTTTTTTTTTTTCATCTCACAAACTCGTGATTCCAAACTCCTCTAGGCATCATTGGTTTTTCAGATGTACAGAACAAGCTTCAATGAAAACACCCTCAAGTTTTTCCTGTGAATGGTTTGGGGGCACAGTTCATGAAAATCATTTTTCTAGTGCTTGATAGTGAAGCAAATGAAGCATCATTTCAGGAATCGCTTTGCCAGTTTCCCAAGATTTTTCAATGACAAATATTAAGAACATACGTTTTACTACAGCCTTAGGTAGAGTCAAAAAGGCCATGCTTAAGATGAGGACATTTTTATGAATTAGTATGAATTTGAAACACACGGAATAGAGATTACCTCAGAATACTTCATCCCATCAGTTTCTGATTGCTTTGACTCATCTTTAATAAAAATATTGTAGATGTATTTTATTTCTTGTTCTGATATACTTTTGTCATCTGTCCATATGTGTTGAACATTTTGATTGTATGAAGAGATAACCCATAGAGGATTTCTTAGCTTCTACATCACATTACCAAGGAGAATAAATAAAATTACTTCTGTATTTACTTCTTTCCCTTCCAGAATTTTTTTTGGAGGGAGGAGAATGAGGAGACACTTAACTGTGTCATGCTTTCTTTAGCAACATAGTGACAAAACTTAAGACAACTGGCAATGATATTAATAATTCCAATAAAAATATTAAAAAGGTATCCCATTATATGCAGAGCTGGATGTCCCCAGAAATCTGAGCAATATTTTAAAGTGGAAATCCATTAGATTTGAACAAATAATATCTCTTTATCTAGAAATAGTCAAGTTCTTTAATGAGAAAAGCCTGAAATGACTGCATATCATTTATGATTTACTGTATGTAAAAATATTTATCCTAATCATGCACTAAAGTCTGTACATTTTTTTCCTTCTAAGTGTGTAGTAGGTCTTGCTCATTATAATTCATGCTTTACTGTATTCACAAATTCAAGGGTTGTGGAAACCCACTAGGAGTGATTGAGAATGGAGATCTGAATTAAATACTACAGCAATTCTTATCCTATTGCCCAGTGGCTCTAGGGATGCTCATTCTGTCTGGATGAACTACCGTCTGGATGAGTCAGATCACACTTGCATTTTTATTATCAGTGGCTACAGTCAGACCAGTCTCTTTATCTTTGTAACACCAATGCCCAAGATAGCTCATAGTGAGAACTCCATGCATATAGAAAAAAAGGAAGGAAGAAAGGAGAAAAGGAAAAAAGTAGGGGTGGGGGGGTGGGAAGGGATGAAATAAATTTTAGAAAGAGCATAGTGGAATAACTCTAAGATAGACCTTAAAAACTCTCAGTTGTATTCCAAATTGTGCCAATTAGCTACACAACCATGATTAAATTACCTAAACCTTTCAGCTCTGAAAGGAAAGAAGTCTACTCTTATAGGAGCTCCAAGATTCCTTTCAGCTTTAATCCTACTAAATGTCATTTTCTCATCATAGAAAAATAATTTTAGCAATTTAATATTTATTCCTCTAAATATTTTCACCATGCAGAATATATTCATTCCATCACTATGTTGAAATGCATACATTTATAAGATGCTGATAAGAAACTAATATAATCAGGGGTGCCTGGCTGGCTCAGTGGTTGGGCATCCATTTTCCACTCAGGTCCTGGGATAGACCCCCGCATCGGGCTTCCTGCTGAGCAGGGAGCCTACTTCTCCTTTTCCCTCTGAGACTCCTGATCATCCTCCCTCTCCCTCACTTAACTCAAGTAAATAAAATCTTTTTTTAAAAAGAAGCTATTATAATCAATATTTCAAATTTTTACATATTCTTTTTAATGTTCATAATACTCAAATCAGTGAATATAATTACCACACTCTTAAATAACTGACACTAAGTGAAATTATTATACCATCAAAACCTATTCCAATTTTGTCCAATCTTGAGTTGACTGATTCTAAGGTATTAAATTTAGTTATTGAGAATATTTTTTAAAATGTATAAAAGGGTGAAACAAAGACCCAGTTTAATATTCATTACTCTGTGGTTTGCATTGTCAAGGTACACCTTATTCTTTTCACAAACCAATCCCATTTGAAAGAGATACACGGTCAAAGGAAGAGTTGGTACCAATTTTGTCAAATAAACAACTTATAAACTACAAGCTTATACTCTGCTTACTTCATTCATATTATTTGTTTCAAATTCCATCTCCTGAAGGATACGTTAATTTGATACTAAAGAGGATATCCGTTGACTATTAATATTAGGATGCTTTCTTCAATGTGGGCCTCACTTATCTCCATTTCATTTACTTCTTGTACCCAATTATCCAATATGTTATTGGTAACAGAGCTGACAAACACCAATGCCTTTATTATCAGTAACCATAGTAGTCTCAAAAAAAGTCAGTGCTTGGGATTTACACATTTTAAAATACTTATTTTTCAATCAAAGTTTTCTCTCAAAAGGAAATATTATGTCTCATTAAGAAAAATGGTCTCCTAAGACAGTATGGAGATACCTCAGAAAACTAAAAATGGAAATACTATATGATCCAGTAATTCCAATAGTGGCTATTTACCCAAAGAAAATAAAAACACTAACTCACAAAGATATAAAAAACCTTTATGTTTATCACCACATTATTTACAATAGTCAAGATATGAAAACAACCCAAGTGCCCATCAGTAGATTAATAGAGATAGATAAATAGATGAGAGAGAGAGAGAGAGAGAGAGATAAGATAGGTAGATATAAATAGATATAGACATCTCTATATATAATGGAATATTACTCAGCCATGAAAAAGAATGAACTCTTGCCATTTGCGACAACATGGATGGACCTGGAGGGTATTATGCTAAATAAAATAAATCAGAAAGAGAAAGACAAATACCATGTGATTTTACTTTATAGTATTTCTAAAAAAAAAAGAAAAAGCAGAAATAGACCCATAAGTACAGAAAAAAACTGATGGTTACCATAGGGGTGGGGGTGAGTTATGGGCAAAATGGATGAAGGGAGTGGGAGATATATGTTACCGGTCATGGAATCAATAAGTCACAGGAAGGAAAGTTATAGCATAGGGAATATAGTCAATAGTATTGAACAACATTATATGGTGGCTGATGGAGGCTACACTTGTGGTGAGTATAGCATACTATATAGAATGATCCAATCACTATGTTATACACCTAGAACTAATTTAATATTGTGCATTAATTACATTTCAGTTAAACAACAACAGTGGTCTCCTTCTAACTAGTCAATTATTATTTATTAACATTACTCTATTTAAATTTCACTCTGAAATCTTATCTGTGCCTACCTGTGGGTATTTAAAAATATTTTATTTAAGACTCATGTAGCACAAGAAAATATTTTTGATAACACAAACTATTATAGTTTATTTAATTTTTACTATTTTGCATTCATTTTCACAAAACATCAGACAAGTTATGTTTTCATCTTTTGTTGAAACTGAATAGAATTCATGAGAGGTTTATATATTAACATAATGTGCCATTTGCATCAGTTATTCCATTGGAGTTTTATAGTGGAAGCTGAATCAATTAAAATAGATAAATCTCTAATAAAGTATAACTCTAAACCAGAATTTCATCACTCATTCCCTGGGGATTGAGCAAAGATACCTGAGGCCGAATTTATTTAATTGTTTCATGATAAAGCCTTGTGTTTAATCACAGACTTATTCAAGGAAATTCCCAACAGTTTTAATTAATTAGCTTCATTCCTGTTCATTCATAGAACTGAAAATATTTTACATCCCTTATCTTAGCTGAAAAGTAATCATGTATGTATATATATATATATTGTTAAGCTGCAGGATATCACAGAAACAGAGTTCCTACCACTTGGGATGTAAGGCAAATCTAGATCCCCAGTGGTTATCTGGAGTTGAGTGAACCATTCAAAGCTTTACTGTAGAAATTTTATCAGAAGGAAATTAAATTAAATCTGTTTCAATGATATACATGATCATGCCCTGCCTTTGCTCTTTTCTAGAATTATATGACATATAGACGTATATGATATGTAGAGACATAGAGATATGTCTATCTGGTATCCATCTGGGTGGATGATACCAAATATCATCTACATATTAAAAATAGGTTGTATCAGTGGTACCCAACAAGCCAACTGTAATATCTAAAGGGTTGAGCTAAAAAGAAGTTAAATTTCTAAACAGGTATCAAAAAATCAATTGTTATGTATCTACGGCTTGCATATTCCAACCAAAGAAAGTAAATAGACTATGAGACTTAAAACTAAAACAAAAACAATTTACACCTGTGTAATCTTGGGTAAGTTACTTAATTCCACCATAAGATAAAGATGTTTTAAGAGTGCCTATCCATTCCAGGATGACTATAAAGATTAAATGAGTGTCATTACAATTTTTAATGATGTCTTTATGTCAAGATGATTTAGGGTAATGCTATGACTCTGAAACAGTACAATCAAGAAGGTAAAAAGAGGAAATGTAGGAAAGGACATATATCCTTTACAACATACAGCTGAGGTCAAAATGACTGAAGGATTCTCCTTCCACTCCAGTTAGTAAGGTGATAATGCCAATGGCCATCCTTCTTGACAACAAGGAGACAATCTCTCTGAGGTGCATCAAGAAATTGAGCTTTTCTAACACCTTTTGTGCCCCCAGGATAGAGCCAGGTTGGAAGTCTTTCCCTTAAACTCCCAGTTACAAGGACAAAATAAATCCCTTTCTGGCTTAAAAAAGAGGGTGAGAATACAAGAGAGAAAGAAGACCCTAAAGTAAATATAGATGATAGATAGATAGATAGATAGATAGATAGATAGATAGATAGATAGATTTGTGACTTTCAATCAAATTGTTAAAACATCTATTGTTTGTTTTTGTGTTTTTGGCAACTTTCCCTATTCTTTGTCCTAACTTCTCAAAGTATCTTTTATCCCCCCTCTTGGTATGTTCTCTCCCAGGCATCACTCTATTAAGAGATTGCTTTCAACTAACTTGAAAAGAACATCTAGTTAGAAGTTGACAATAGTAAAGACAGAAAAATATGTCCATATTTATATAATTTAGGTTATTCTGAACATTCACCATTCAATCCCACAATCTCTATCCATCTCTTAAACCCACAATTTCTAAAAACTATCATAAATGGACCTGGCTGCCTCCCAGATTGGAGATAATTATTTTCATCCATTTAATTCAGCAATTCCAAATGATTCAGCTTAGTAGGCATTTTGGGAAGTGGCATTTAGTCTTTAAAGCCCCTGGGCATTGGAACACTTAAGTTTCCTTTACTGTGATAGAAACTGCAGAATCACTTCCTGGGCATTCCGTAGTGATCCCTGCAATAGAGTGAATACAGAATATCAGAACAGGAATGGGATTCATGCCACTCTTCCTAGGTGGAATCTTCTGTTCCCTCTCTGCAGCCATCAGCCAAACACAGAAGATTCCAAAGTCCTTAAGGAAGGTGGAGCCAGAAAGTGGAAGAATCTAAAATATAAAAGATCATCTTCTGGTCAGGAGTACCTGTTTTAGACTTTATATGTATAAGAAAAACTTGTGCTACATCATTGAAGTATTAGTGTTGACCTGTTAGAACACTTCCTGCTGATTGTTGTAAATACTACACCCATCAACTACTCCTCTAGCAACCTGAGGCTACTTTAACATCATAAACCGCTAGACATAAAGGTTATCTAACTTCACAGATGTGTCATTTATTTCATTATCTCATGCAAATCTGGTCTAAAATGGTTGAATATTATAGCATTTTAAGTATCAATCTGATTTTGAATAGTATTTTTTTCTCTATTTCTAAAATCAGAAATTCACCTAACATCCCTCTTGGAATTTTGCTAGGTATAGGGAAAACAAAATAGAAAATGAAACAATGATTGAAGACCAAGCTTAATTTTCTTGAATATATATCAAATAATTCCTACAGAAATATGGGTAAAGAATATATGTAAGTCACAAAATGTACCTCTACAATTAGTTTTTCTTTGACACTAGTATATCTCAGTATGAGTTTTCAATATTCAGAAGATCTGTTTATTGCAATATACTTTTCATTGTTTTTGCAAAGTAACCTTGTCTGTACTCAGCAAAAGAATAATATACGAAGTCTTTTGAAAGCATATATGCTGCCATATTGTACCAGTTTAATAGTCTGAACTCTCTCCTTTGATGGCAAATGTAGTGGACAATTATAAAATTTAAAATGCAATATTCTTTGGAGGCATGTAGATGTACATATATGTTTGGGGCTATATAGAAAATTGTGAGTATCAAAATGAACTACAAGTTTTCTTCAGCAAATCTGAAAAGAGTTCATGGTAGCATAAAAATAAATAATGGTTTGAATAACTCATATAATATTCCTGACACTTGATTTCTACTGTTGAGAGGCCAGTATTTTAGTAACAAATCACTCAATGCAAATAATAGCACTGAATACCTATGGTACAAAATCTTAGACTACTTGGAGGCTAAAACATAACCAAACAAATCTGACCTTCACATTCAAGAAAGTTTATCTTCTAGTAAATGAGCTAAAACATGAAGAAAAACAAGTACAATAAATACAGTGTGAATTTTGTGGAAACCAAGACAGAGATATTGTTTTTCCCCGGGAGCAATAGTAAACTAGAAAAAAAAAACCCTCCCATTTATATATCATAAATTTTAGCTTTTCTGGTTTAGAAGTTGTCTCATCTTGATAGAATTTGGATGGCTGGCCATTTTTAGGAGTTAGTCAATCCACTCCTTCATTAGCAAATGCTAACTTATAATAGAACTGTGTCTTCCACTAAATTTTAAGTTCATGTTTTCCCATGTGCTAGTGACTTATTTTAACTTGGAAAAGCTGTCTAGGTCCCTCTTATATGAAAATATCAGCAGAAAATCCTTGAGTCATTGGAATAGCTTGATAAAACAATAGCAGTTGTTCATCAACCATCCATTCCATGTAACTATTTAAATTTATCTCCTTATAAATGAATGCCTGAATATAAAATGTGTGGTTCATACCTTTTGTCTATTTATTAAGTTTGCTTTCAATGAAGAAAGATTTTTTAAAATTTTTTTTTCAATTTATTTATTTATGATAGAGAGAGAGAGAGAGAGAGAGAGAGGCAGAGACACAGGCAGAGGGAGAAGCAGGCTCCATCCACCGGGAGCCCAATGTGGGATTTGATCCCGGGTCTCCAGGATCGCATCCTGGGCCAAAGGCAGGCACCAAACCACTGCGCCACCCAGGGACCCCGAAGAAAGATTTTTTTTTATGAATTTCCTACACAAATATATGGCTACATAAATAGAGCAAAAGATACAAAGTGCTCTCAATGACAACTTAACAAAGCATATTTCAGTGAGATCTCATCCCTTTGTACTCTTCCTTGATCCATTTACTAAATAATGTTCACTATCTAAAAATCACACACCTCTATCACAGCGAAAAGATTTTTGAGCATGCCTCCCGAAATGTATGTCATTATTTATACATTTTATAGTGTACTACTTTGCTAATTTAATAAGAGACCTCAAAAAGAAATGTAAGCATTCACCATTAAGTTTAGTGCCATTTATGAAACATTAATTTGGTATTGCAAAACTTTAAAACATTCCCAGAAAAAAAAATCCACATTTGTCTTTATATTACAGATACTTTCTTTGAAAAAGTCATACAAATGTTAAAGTCCACATACTATGACTAGCTTGTGTCTTAAGACACATTACAAAGTAGGTCAAAGTTCATCATTAAAGATGATTCATAGAAATCCATATTTCATATAGTCTTCTTAATCATATCAATTTCTTGTGCTTTCTTTCTTTTTTTAAAAAACATTTTTATTTATTTATTCATGAGAGACACAGAGAGAGAGAGAGGCAGAGACACAGGCAGAGGGAGAAGCAGGCTCCATGCAGGGAGCCCGATGTGGGACTCAATCCCGGGACTCCAGGATCAGGCCCTGGCTGAAGGTGGTGCTTAAACCGCTGAGCCACTAGGGCTGCCCTCTTGCTGCTTTCTTGTCAGATTTGATTAGACCATCATTGCTGTTTAATCTTGTAGTGTAGCTGACAAATAGCTTTGAGTAGAAGTGCTGAGTCTGCTGCTTCCCCCATCCCCCAGACTCACTTGTACTTAGATTATCATTTCTCTTCCACCCAAATCTTCTCAAAACAATCTTTGTGAAATGCTGGTGTAGTTGACACTCAATAATATTATCACTAAACACCTCTTAACCAGGAACACAATATACATAGTTGGCCATATGCCAAAACAAAGTAATAAGGGGGAAAGCACCACTGCCAACCCCTTCCAATCATACCTCATGCTTCCCTCAAAACACTTAGTGTTAAATGATTTGCATGGGATATTTGGCCAGCATACAAAATAAGAAAGCACACCAGTGTCAACCAAATTTAGGAAAGCTTACTTAAAAAAAAATATTAGATTTAAAAAAATCCATAAAGAACAAAATTCCAACAGACAATGTTGCAGGGAAGAACACTTTGGAAACTGCTAGCCTACATTCAAACAGAGTGAATTTCCAAAATCCAAACCCACATAAGACTCTTTAGTGGTTTGACTTTGCCTAGAATTTTAATTCCAAAATCTTTTGTATGGCATTCCAGGCCACTTGAAATCTGCCTCTGTCCTCTACCTAAAATGCATGCTATGCTGCAATGACACTGCACTATTTCATTTTTCCAAAAAACACCATGCCTCCATGGTTTGTCCTTGCTGTTCCCTCAGTGTGAAATGGCCTTCTTCACATCCTATTGTACTTGCAACACTCATGTCACTTCCAGTGATTGCTCCCCATGGACACTTTTGTGACACATCCAAGCAGAACTAATCATTCTCTCCTGTGCCACCACTGTGCTCTTTCTGAAGTTGACTATAAATCTTATAAATATTTGTGTTAGCCTCTGAAATCCACGTAAGAATGTGCACATGCATGCTCACTTACCCTCTCTCCAGATACCACTGATTTCTGTCCTGTAAAAAAGATGATTCCCTCTCTCTTTCTCTCTTTCTATCTCTCTTTTCTCCCTGAATTCCTGCTTTCCAATACAGTGAGTAGCTGCTTGGTAACTGTTATTGACTGACTGGATGAAAATATGACAGTAGCTCATCTATCTGCTTGGTAAGAAATGCACCTAACTTTATAAACTTAGCTACTTTAAGTTTATACTGTATTTATATATAAATTAGTGTATAAAGTAAAACATAATACATGACTACAATTGATGATACAATTATAATAAGAAATAAGCAAATTCTGAAACAACCTGAGAAAGCAATGAAGAGACACAAACCTTTAAGAAGAAAAATACATAAAATAGATATTTCTTATGAATACAAATTCATTAGACAGATATATACCAAGTGCCTTCTATATCCCTAGCTAGAGATGTGTAATAAAAAGAGAAAGTCCCTTCTCTTCTAAAATTTCAAACCAATGGGTAGTAAAAACAGTGATCAGGCAATTACAAGTTAACTAACAAGTAGCGTTACTATAGCACTGTGCTGGATGCTATAAGAATATACCAAAGGAGACCTAAGTGAACAGAGTTTCATAGAAACTGCTATGAGAAAGTCATCCTTTGAAGAAATATCTACAGAAAGGTTTTTAAAAAGGCCATGAAGAGACCAAAGGAAAGGAAGAGACCAAATTTAAGAGCCCTGAGACTGAGGAGAGCAAGAATTCCAGGATGTTTTGAGAACAGAAAATAAGGATACTATCATATGAGAAGGATAGAGACATGGGTGCAGAATAGAATTTCTTGCAAGTCATTATAAGTAAAAATTGTGAAGGAATTTGGACAAACAGAGCACTGAGAGACCCTTCAATAAAATATAAGACATTTAGAGGAAACTCCAGGTTATCTGTTCTACAGGGCTCTGTGCCTTAATGTTTGGCTGGGCTATTTGTCACTTTGAAGACATCCAAGTTAACTTATGGAAAGTTGATGGAGGTGCAAGGGATCCCTGTCCATAAAAATGCAAATGAATTTGTCCAGTAAAGACATTATTGATTTCTGTCCTATAAAAAAAGATGATTCCAAACATTACAATTTTGCTATCCAACACAGTTTTGCATCTATTAAAAGTTTTGTTTCAGCATTCCTTATTGCCTATATATATCTACCTCTGATTCTTCTTTGAAACATTTGTAGCATCTTACATTAAATGAAATCCTAAATATATTGTGATTTTATGTTTGGAGACAAGTTGTGATGTTTACCATTTGCAAATTCTCCTTTGTACCATACTATTGAGATGGAGTCTTATCTCAAGAATAAGAAGTAATTGAAAGGTTTTGAACACAAAAATAAAATGATCTGTTTGATAGGGTAAAAAATGTGTTGGAGGTGGAAAGAAAGGTTAAGAAGCTCCAGTAGAAATCCAAAGATGAGAGCAGTGGTATGGATGAAGGCAGAGGCAGTAGGGATAGAGAAAACCAGGAATGGTGTGAGAGATGTTTAAAGAAGATTCTAGTCTTAGTGGTAGATAGGGGAGAAGGAAGAGTGAAGGAGGTTCACTTATGGAATGATAAACTGAGTGGATGGTAGGTTCATTTACTGAGAGGTTAGCAGGCTTGGGTAAGAAGCAAAATTTGATATTCAAGAGGCTCTTTGCATAGCTTATATAGTTTATGCAATCAGGGTCCATGGGACATTTCTTTATTGCTAGTTTATTTTGTCATGCATGATTATAATATTCCCATGCCATATCTAATTCACATGTCAGAGAATAAAAGCACATACTGAAGATAAACAAAATTAGAATATTTTGTACCATATACCAATCTATAAGACTGAGTCTATAACATGCTGTATTTAGAAATAATGGATAAGAAAATAAAGGCTGAGCTTGTCTCAAAGTATTAGAAATGTAGGTCAATTAAACCTGCAAACCCAAGCACTAGAGTTAATTACCATTTATAGCCAACAAACTGTTTCATTTACATAAGTGTATTCCAAAGAAGCAAGAATAAGATCTGCCACACACACACACACAAAAAAAACAGTAATGCTGTGGAAGTTATCAGTAAAGTTCTTTATATTATTTATAATTTATAAAATATTGAATACATATTTCCCACTATGAAGGGATAGTGATGTTATTTATCTACAATTCAGATTATCATAATAATTAAAATAATTGAAAATTAAAAGAAGTATCTTTAAAAATAGCATATTGTGCTGTCCAAAAGTCACAATTCATTATGCTATAGTGAGGTGAGCCATTTTCAAATGTTCAGTAAAAGTTCTAAGATTCCTTCCTGGTAAGTCACAGAAGTAGTATAAAACCCAAACCTGAGACTGTCATGTATTTAGGTACCAGTGTCTTTAACTAGATTATGAATTATTGAAGGTAGAAATTATTCCTTGAATCAACACTGTGTCCTCAATGTCTAGTACTTCAATAGGACAAAGAAGGCACTTGAATGCTAATTTTAAAAAAATGAAGAATAATGTAGTTATTTCTTTTTTTTCCTTGCCAAGTTTTTATTTAAATTGCACTTAGTTAACATGCAATGTGATATTAATTTAACTTATAGAATTTAGTGATTCATCACTTAGATACAATATGCACAGCTACAATACAGTTATTTTTATACTACTGGAAAAACAACATCAAGCTATGTTCAAGATTTATTACATAACCCTTGAGGTGTTACTGTTTTCATTATAAATATTATTATATTCCAGAAAACTTAGGAAAAAATTTCATGTGCAACCCAAGCATACTAAAACATGTACTGATAAACATTTTGATTTTGGCAAAGAAGACTCTTACCAATTGTCAGAAACTAATTTAAAACGTTAATCTAGAATATGTATTTTTTCAAAAAAATTACCTCCACTGTGTACTGACAATGATACTGGGAGTTGTCTGGATGTGATAGAGTAAAGCGGAAAACATAAACGGAAGGAAAGGAAAGAAGGAAGGGAGGGAAGAAAGAGGGAAGGGTAAAGGAGGGAGGGAGGAAGGGAAAGAAAGAATAGAAATCCATTGCAAAAGGATGATTTTTCTTTACTCTTATGTCACTGTTAAATAACTAAAATTTTCACTATTTGTATATTATCTGGTGAGTACAGTGAATTCAAGCATAAACATGGGAATATGTCTAAAATTGCTTTCTAGAACAACTCCAGCAAAACAACTTCAGGGTCTACCTCATTGACCAAATCAGCCAGCAGTAACAGGGGTCACAGATGACAGATACAGAGCTCATGATGGGTGTGAATGGAACAAATTATGAAGTACTAGAAATTTCTGAATGCTAAGTCAGCAAAGTCACTGCTCTAGTTCCATAAACTAGTGCCTCTTATGTATTAGAAGGAAGAAAAGGAGAACTATAATTAAATTAAATTAAATTAAATAATTTATTACATTAGAACCTTTTATAAAACATCATATTTGTGTTTTAAACATCTCAGGTAGGGGTAAATATTTGCTTGAGAAGTTATCACTTCTTTTCTAACATACCCAAATCTAAACGAAAATCTCCTAAAAATAATCAAATAATGCCAAAACTTAAAGCCAGTCTTAACTGAAATTTTGCTGAGAAGACTGCAAGTGCTACCTAAGTTCTAAAACCAGCAGCTTAAAATGTTGTAACTGAAAGGATGTTTGAAATCCTCTTGTCTGTATGGGGCTGAATAGTGCCACACCTCAAAAAAAAAAATATTTATGTCCACCCAGAACCGCAGAATGTGGCCTTATTTGGAAATAGGACCCTTGTAGATCTAGTCAGTTGAGATGAAGTCCTAATCCAATTACTTGTGTCTTTATGAAAAGAGAAAACACGGGCGCCTGGATGGCTCAGTTGGTTAAGTAAGCATCTGCCTTCTGTTTGGGTCATGACCTCAGGGTCCTGGGATCAAGTCCTGCACTGGCTGAGCAGGGAGCCATTTCTCCCTCTGCCTTCCCCCCCTGCTTGTGATCTCTCTTTCTTTCTTTCTTTCTTTCTTTCTTTCTTTCTTTCTTTCTTTCTTTCTTTCTATTTTTATAAAAAGAGAGAAAACAAAAAATAAAAATAAAATAAAATAAAAAAGAGAAAACAGAGACACAGAAACAGACATACAGAGAGAATCATATACGAAGACAGAGGCAGAGATTGGAGCAATGTGCGTACCAGTTAAAGGATGCAGAGGACTCCAGAAACCACCAGAAGCTAGGAGAAAGGCATGGAGCAAAGTCTTCTTCAGAGCAATGAGAACCAACCAACCCTGCTGATCCCTTGATTTTGGACTTAGTTCAGGATTTATTAGTTTACGATTTATTAGATGCATTGCAACCGAGATTATATTAAACTGAAATAACAATGGGAGAGGAAGTATTGTATCAAAATTGCTTTCACATTCAAATTAAATAATTTTAATTTCACACTTGGGAAGTAGTATAACCTATTGGTGAAAAGCCTGGACTCTAGGGCCAGGTTTCCTGGGCTTGACACTCTCTACCTCATTTTTCTATCAGTAAAGTGGGGATGACAAGCATACTTACAACATAATATGTTGTAACATAGGGTTGTTGTTAAGATTAAGTGATACAACATTTGAAAGCACCTAGTGTCTGGCACCCAGTAGAGGTTATGTTACTGTTTGCTGTTTTCTCTCTGAAAATATTCACTAATTACCTAAACATTTAAAATAACTGACTCTGGATCAAGTAAACTTAGTCATCAAGTTTAGTTCATTAAGACTATGGTGGAATTAAAAGTAGGGCAGCCCGGCTGGCTCAGCGGTTTTAGCGCCGCCTTCAGCCCAGGGTGTGATCCTGGAGACCTGAGATCGAGTCCCATGTCGGGCTCCCTGCACGGAGCCTGCTTCTCCCTCTGCGTCTGTGCCTCTCTCTCTCTCTTTCTCTGTCTCTCATGAATAAATAAATAAAATCTTTAAAAATAACAAAATAAAAAATAAATAGATGATGCTTGTTACTTTTTTTTGTCTATGTCAAAGAATAGACAAAGAACATTGATAACATTTTCTGAAATACAAAAATGTAAAAAATATAAATACTAATATAAGATACTAGTTTCAGCCATAAATGTGAGTATGTCTATCACACAACTATTTTCTCCTATCATGCTAGTACATCACTAATGCTTCAGTGGGTAAGTTAAGATCTTTTAAAAACAAATAGTAATTACAACCAGATTCAGATTAGCTGAATCACTCCTAAATCACTCCTTTAATAAAGTCATCAAAAGTCAATTTAGATGAAGGCTTTCTTTCTAATTTTATATACATTTTTCTTTGCTAGTTTTTCTTATGCATTTATCTCATTAGGCTACAAAGGATAAGACTGAGACAGGCATGGGCAGCCCTGGTGGCTCAGAGGTTTAGTGCCTCCCTCAGCCCAGGGCCTGATCCTGGAGAACAGGGATCAAGTCCCAGGTCAGGCTCCCTGCATGGAGCCTGTTACTCTCTCTCTGGGTCTCTCATGAATAAATAAATAATTTTTTTTTAAGAAAAAAAAAAAAACAAGATTGGGACAGGCAAAAAAAAAAAAAAAAAACACATCATTTTTTCTCATTTCTGACACCTTACAATTTATAGTTACAAAATACATTGCCAATCACTTAAACATTCTAAAATCTCAATATAATATAGCATATTATATATGTGATCACTATATATAGATCACTATATATAATATAGTCAATTAATATTCAATCAAAACTAACCTTTGAAGTTTTAGAAAATAATAAAAAAAGAGCTTAATACCTTGAGCATTTTTTCTTAAGATTTATTTATTTATTTATTCATGAGAGACACACACACACTGGGGGGGGGGTGGAGAAGGAGAGGGAGAGAGAGAGAGAGAGAAGCAGAGACACAAGCAGAGGGAGAAGCAGGCCCCCCTGCAGGGAGCCCTATGGGACTCTATCCCGGGTTTCCAGGATCACACCCTGGGCTGCGGGTGGCGCTAAACCTCTGAGCTGCACCACCGGGTTGCACCTACCTTGAGCATTTAAAGAAGATTTTACCTAAAATAGTTTAACCAGGTTAGAATCATGAATTCACTAAAGTTCAAAATTTTAACGGCCACACCCCTGTGACTTCAACTTTCTCAAATGAAGTATTATTAGTGCCACTATAGATTTCTGACATTTAAAACTTTTAAAGTCTGCTTGATATGAAAAATAACCATGTAATTATTTTTTGTTTTCTTTGCAAATTTTAATTAGGACTTTTTAATTATTAGGCTTGATTTAAAAAATTATTAGGCAGAAGAAAAATATTTTCTAGAGTACAAATATTTATACTATTAATTAATTCTAGCTACCTCTGATCTTACAATAAATTAATTTTGAGAGGTGTTGTTATTAAAGGTATAGGATTTGAGTGTGAGTTCAAAGTACCCCCACTTATGTTATCATTACTTATACTTTCAGCTCACACCACTCAGCAGTTTCCTCATCTTAAATTGGAATCTCTCTAGGCCTCATTCCCTCCTAAATTTGTAGTGATACAAATGCTAGCATTCTAGCTACTACTTCAAAGGGCCTCATACAATCCCAAGCCACTATGATCATAGATAAAACTGATCTGGTCTATTTCAAATCTACTTTTTTAAGATAAAAATCCATGCAGAAATTTAACTAGTGTTCTCTTCTTTCATGAATGCAAATTCGAAGATGGCGTTGCCATTTTTCCTAAGGTTTTCTTTTATCTCGATTTTTTCCTTTTCTTTTTAATAGAATTATGTCTATAATAGAACTCCCTAAAGACTTTTTTTTTCCCTTCTGCCTTTTGAATAAGGAAAATCACAGGAAGGCAAGACAAATATTTATTAGATGACCTACTTTTTTTTTTTTTTTTTTTTTTTTTTTTGAGGGACAGAGACTACTTGCACAGGAGCATGGGTGGAAGGGCAGAGAGAGAGGGAGAGAGAATATTTTTTTTTTTTTTTTTTTATGGAGAGAGAGAATCTTAAGGGAATCCATGCTCAGCAGGGAGCCCAACACAAGGCTCCATCTCATGATCCTGAGATAATGACCCGACCAAAACCAAGAGTCAATCATTTAACAGACTGAGCCACTAGGTGCCTCTAGGTGACCTCCTTTAATTAGAATGGGCCTTTAACAAAAGACATGAACAGAAATCTCACCGAGGAAGACATAGACATGGCCAACATGCACATGAGAAAATGCTCTGCATCACTTGCCATCAGGGAAATACAAATCAAAACCACAATGAGACACCACTTCACACCCATGAGAATGGGGAAAATTAACAAGGCAGGAAACCACAAATGTTGGAGAGGATGTGGAGAAAGGGGAACCCTCTTACACTGTTGGTGGGAATGTGAACTGGTGCAGCCACTCTGGAAAACTGTGTGGAGGTTCCTCAAAGACTTAAAAATAGACCTGACCTATGACCCAGCAATTGCACTGTTGGGGATTTACCCCAAAGATACAGATGCAATGAAACGCCGGGACACCTGCACCCCGATGTTTCTAGCAGCAATGTCCACAATAGCCGAACTGTGGAAGGAGCCTCGGTGTCCATCGAAAGATGATGGATAAAGAAGATGTGGTTTATGTATACAATGGAATATTCCTCAGCCTTAGAAACGACAAATACCCACCATTTGCTTCAACATGGATGGAACTGGAGGGTATTATGCTGAGTGAAATAAGTCAATCGGAGAAGGACAGTGTATGTTCTCATTCATTTGGGGAATATGAATAATAGTGAAAGGGAATATAAGGGAAGGGAGAAGAAATGTGTGGGAAATATCAGGAAGGGAGACAGAACATAAAGACTCCTAACCCTGGGAAACGAACTAGGGGTGGTGGAAGGGGAGGAGGGCGGGGGGTGGGGGTGAATGGGTGACGGGCACTGAGGGGGGCAATTGACGGGATGAGCACTGGGTGTTATTCTGTATGTTGGCAAATTGAACACCAATAAAAAATAAATTTATTATAAAAAAATAGAATGGGCCTTCAAGAAGGTATTTACATTTTGAAGTCCCTATGAGTCCTAACTATATCTTCTTACAAGAAAGAAGCAGCAAAGTCCTCACTTTTATCAAGTACTATGTAATATGTTCCCCTAACAAAGCATTTTCTTTTTTATCTTTTCTTAACCCTACCTGTTATAATTGAAAAAAATTTCCTAAAATTTAATACATTGTTCTTTTTAATTTTATAATTATTACTGTTTTAGACAATGTTGCCCAAAGTCATTGTTTATTTAGGTACATCCCATGTTCCAACAATTCTATTTGTTCCTTTATAATAGTCCTATATTATATTCTTATATTTGTATAATGTTTCTTCTGTTTATTAAATTTAAAACAGTAAGGGGATATTTTTTCTTAATCCCTCCTTCAATTATGTCATGCATTAAAATTCTTTTACCAAGACCACCATCTTATATTAAGTATCCACTTTTAAGTTGTCAGTGAGGACCAAAATTTGGAAATACCCAGTAGGTGATTTGTTATACTCATAGCCTATTGATAATTCTGGCAGTTTAATAATTTTCCTTAATTTATGCATAAAAGATTTTAGTGAAAGTGGTTAAGAATACGATATTTAAAAAGTACTGCATAAACTTTTCTGACTCCACTAATGTTTTATTTGAATGTCTTCCTCAAAAACAGAGCTCCCATTCATTTTACTAATATGAATTTAGTACATGAAATTAGGGCAAAATAGAATCATGTATCTCTGAGCTTGTATTTACTACCATATTTATAATACAAATTAGTAACATCAATAAAGGTAATATCTGCAAGCAAAGATAAAGAATGAAAATAAGTATAATTAATTTAGGAAAGAAATGATAGAATATTAGTATTAACATTCATGACACCCCTTAAAAATTCTTTACAAAATAAAAGAGAGTATTTATCAGATCATTTCCAACCATGAATCTGCCAGCCACTAAATAATTTTCAGGCATTTGAAAAAATGTCTATTCAGGAAATGTGAAAGTGGATTTTTGTGTGGGCAGTGAATTGTATAATGCTTTAGAAACTTATATTGCATGATTATAATAAAAAGTCATAAAAATGTCTGTGGGATTAACATAGTTAAGGCTGTAGGAGTTTCTGCAACTTCAATGTATTTGTGTATATTGTAGGCATTCTACTTATTTTTTACAAAGCACTATAAATTATTCCTCAAAGGTTATCTTAATATTCAGGCTATTTTGAAATAACTGCATTTTCCACAAGATTCAACAAGATTTTTCCGAGTGTCTACTATGTGTGTAGTATTGTACCATATTGTAAAGGCAATAACCAAAATTAATAAGAGTAATAACAATAACAGATTATTCAGGCAGTTCTTTTCAACTTAGAACAACTCAACTTCTAGTAATTTGTCAAGTTTAAAATACTCAGGTAGTTGCACCCATGCTATTTGAAGAAGACAGGACACTTGGAAATAAATGAAGACTGTTAATCTGCTTCGTGGGTGCTCAAGCCAAAGTTCAGGCTGGGGCATGAAAATGGTACTCTTGAGGATGTCCTATGTTGCAAAATGTAGAAGACAGAAATCTAAGAATTCACTAATGAGAATAATGTAGCAACAGTAAGAGTGCCAGGTTAAAAGTTAGTGCATCCAGATTTTGCATGTGACTGGAAATTTTCTTAACATTATGCTAACACTATTTTAAATGACAATATTTTTGCAGTGATTATATAGAAACATATCAAATGGCAAAATTCATTTGAAATGCAAATTCTAGCCCACAGAATTTTTAAATTGTTTTAGAAATTCAGCATATAACAAACATATTATGGTTAAAACTCAACATTATTTTATTTATTTATATTTTTTTTTATTTATTCATGAGAGACAGAGAAAGAGGGAGAGGCAGAGACACAGGCAGAGGGAGAAGCAGGCTCCATGCAGGGAGCCCGACATGGGACTCGATCTCGGGTCTCCAGGATCACGCCCTGGGCCGAAGGCAGGTGCTAAACCACTGAGCCACCCGGGCTGCCCTCAACATTATTTTAAAGTAGGTCATTAAAATTCAATTCTAGTGATGATATGCCTGACACAGTAGGGTTTTTGTTGAGGATTTCATGTCCATTTATTCAACCAATATCCATTGAGAGCCTTTAGTGTGATTGTTCCAGAATTAGAACTAGAACACCGAATAAAATCTTGTATCATAGACAATGCTAGTATCTATGTTGGGGAGGGGTAAAATGGTATGGAAAACTGAAAATTAACTTGGCAGGCGGTGTGGAGACTCTAAGATAAGATTTTATAAGGATAGGGGCGTGAGGAGATGTGACAATGTGCAAAGTATTAGTAAATTAAGAGGATGGAGAGTAGAGCAGATGGAGATGGGGTCTAGTTTGCAGGACGGTACATTCCTAGGTTGATTCCAAACTAAGCAGAAATTCAGCAAGCAACAGTGTAACCATCCTTTATGCTGCCCTGTACATAGGCACCCTTCAAAGGTTCTAAGTGGACCATGTGAGCCAGGGAGCTAGGTGAGAATGTTGCAGAATTTCAGCAGTTCACACAGTCTCTGACAGATGAAAAAATGCCAAGTAAGATAAAAAATCAAGGGAAAAAAAAAAAAAAAGACCATCCATCCATCATATATGTGAAAAGAGAAACCTATGAATTCATAAGGGGCAGAAATTAATGATAAATATCCTCAGAAACTTCAAGACCAAGATCTGGACAAATATTTCTATAGACAAATACTCCACTCTGAAGATGGGATGAGTTAGGATCTAGGCGATATTGTGGATATCGCATACATCCCTTCAATCCGATTCAGTGAGGTCATGAAAATTTCTCTCACTCACCCAATGCACAAGACACCTTTAGTCATGCTGGAGGAGAGAGATGAAGTCATTGTGGGCCCCAAACACTAAGCCTGCATCTAATATAGACATTTTACATTATTTAAATTTAATTAACAAGTTAACAAAATAAAACAAAAAGGTAATCAAAATCTTTAGCCTGAGCTAATAATTAACAATTTCTACCTGAAACCCAGTGCACAGGTGTTCAAAAGGAAGATGGGATCAGTAATAGCCCCAGGGGAAAAAAAAACACCCAAAAAACTATATTTTTTTCTCTGCTCAACTGTGTGTCAGTGAGTAAATTTGGTAAACCTCAAACTGTTCTGGGTGCTTATGAGCTAACTGCTCAAGAAAGCAGGTTTCAGTGGATACCCAAACATTCAAAAACCTGCTTTTATGAAAAAGACAGAAGGAAAGGGAGGGAAAGGAAGATGGGGAGGAAGACAAAATTAGTTATTATCACCTGTGATGATCTAAAAAAGTCTTCCCCAAATCACTATTATGTATTTCATTGTAGATGTGATTTCCTTTTCTAATGAATTAATGGAAATACTAAATCATTTCTGTAAAAATCAGCAGTCCCAGTGACAAAAATCTCTTTGGAGGAAAATAAAAACAGCCCAGATTCAGTGAACTGTGTTATAAAGCAAGAATAGGAAACTTTAATTTTCTAATTGTTACAGGTGTCTTTTCCCATACATTATGTTATTTTAATATTTATGTTTTGAGTGCAACATTGCTTTAAATTTTTATATAGTCATGTATATTAGCTTTTTTTACAACTTGCACTATTCTCATGTTTAGAAATTCCTTACTATCTTAAAATAGTTAAATAGGGTTTGATTTTTATATTTAACTCCTTAATATCTTTGGAATTCATTTTTCTTTATGCTTTTTCATCCAAATAATAGTGCTTTTTCCCCAAATAATTTTCTGAACAAGTATGTATAATTCATCAGTCCAGAAGCTGGTGTCTTTTAGACACAAAAATCAAAAGTTGCACCTGTAACACCCTCTTTAACTCAAGGCATAGTCCAAAGAGGGCCTCAGATATCACATTGAGAAGATGAATTGAATCTAGTCAGACTATACCACATCTAAAACAGCACGATTAACAGAGAAGGAATTCCTAGGAAATAGATGTAAGTCACTTCAAAAGAATACACTGAATTTCTAATGCTTCATGAAGCTCTACACAAAAATATAAATATCCAAAATTGTAGAGCTTAAGATGACTACATCAAGCTAGTAAGGCTTTGAGATTCTGAGAACTCTCTGCAGTAGATATTGAAAGATATCATGGGCCATAGCCATCATTCCAACAGAGGACAATGTGCAACACTGAACACAGAACAGAAACTCTGAGAGGAAAATTCAGAGAAAGAGTGATTTCCTTTAGAACACTTGTCAAAGGGATTCACTAATCTATTTTCATTTTCTAGGCACTAAATGTCAGGTCAAAACAAAAATGTTTTGTAACTGGTTTTATCTGATAATGTTTAAGTAAATCATCTGTAATGTTTGTCTATTGTTTGATGTCTCATTCAAATTTTCTACTTTCTAAGGAAAATCTTGAGATATAGAACTACCTCTGATATATATTTTTTTTAAGATTTTTTTTTTTTTTGTAATGTGTGGAGTGCCTTGGTGGCTTAGCTGATTACGTGTCTGACTCTTGATCTCAGTTCAGGTCTTGATCTCAGGGTCATGAGTTCAAGTCCCAGGTGTGGAGACTAATTAAAAAAAATCTGTGTCTATGTCTAATCTATCTATATATCTATATCTATATCTATATCTATATCTATATCTATATCTATCTATATCTATATCATCATCTATATCTAATCTTACCTGAGTAAACCATGATGGTTATATTAACTCATTAAATATAAACTTCCTTAAAACCTCTCAGTAGTTTCCCATGGTCTATAGAATTGAAATCTAAGTTCCTTATCACAGTTTTTGAGCCCTTTGCCTTTTCCTCCCCATTTCTAAAAATCTTACTCTTTATAATCATACAATGATAATAAATTCCTGATATTCACTGAATACGTTGTGCTTTCATGAGTCCCCTGCACATGACTGACTGCATCTCAGATACCACACCTAATCCTTTGGCTCTTCCACACACCCTTAAGCTTCTTGATTCCTTCAGGTCTCAGCTGTCATGTGACTTTACCAACAAGGCTTCCTAGCTGCCAAGAATGGACTAAGAGAAATGTCTTTGTATAGTGTATTTTCATATTCTATTCATGAGAGCATATACATTAAGCATCAAGTTTTTTTTAAGATTTTTTAAATGTATTCATGAGAGACACACAGAGAGGCAGAGATATAGGCAGAGGGAGAAGCAGGCTCCATGCGGGGAGCCCAACGTGGGGCTTGATCCCAGGATTCCAGGATCACAACCTGAGCCAAAGGCAGATGCTCACCCACTGAGTCACCCTGGTGCCCTATGCATCAAAGATTTAATGAATATTGTTGAATAAATTAATAATAAAGTAAGCTTAAAGGACATTTGATAACCACACTGGTCAACTAAAGTCAATAGGCCCTAGGAGAATAGTACCTTAAGGTATTCTTGCTTAGATCGATTACATTACATAGTGTATACCAGATTCAGCATGATCTTTGCCTTGTCACCTAACAAATATGTTAGTTCTACGTAAAGCTAGCATTTGTAACTTTGGAATTTCTTCCTAATAGTCTAAAGATCAGTTAAAATAATCTTACCATATAGCCCTTTTTGGTAGAATTTTGTCACTTTTGTTATTTATAAATAAGAGTTCTCTTTTCATGAAGTTAAAAATGCTTTATTCTTATTTTTTCATGTACTAAAATCTCAAATTTAGATATTAAACTCCTTTTATTATTCATCAGCCTCTAGTAACTATTGATAATAGAATGTGTTCCTATATTGAGCAGGATTCAAAATTTAACAAACTTTTGGATCCTCCTTCCCCTTGGTTTAAGAATGTAATAATTGGTATTTATAACAAAATGTTACCTATTTTTGCTGGTATGCCTATCAGAGAGATATTAACTAGAGGAATCCCATGTTCAATTTTAATTAATCACTATATAAAATATAAATGCCTTCCATGCTGAAGCTAAGATGGACTCTGGATGCCAGAAAAGATCAAAAGTAGGTTTTCAACGTGTTTGCAACAAGAACAGTTTTGGTTAAGGACCAAGCATCACCATGAGGGCTTAGTTTGGGTACCTCCTTAGACTGCCTATAGCCATGAAGCAAAAGATGATGGCAGAAATAGAAATGTAAGGTCTTTAATTTGTAGTCTGACCAACTGAGAAAGCAACATGAAGAGAGTATTGGTCAATGTGTCTAGAATCTTGATGTGAATTCCCTATTTTTTTGTTTGTTTTGGATGTCAATTCCCTATATGCTGCAATAACTGCCAATTTAGATGAGAGTCTTTGTCCTCTTATCTATCAAAGTGATGATGGATCATAATTCCTTCCTGCTCAAGCATTCTAGTATTCAAGCAACATCAGGAACACTAATTCATTCCATATGAAACAAACTTCTTATGGAAGTTTCTATTGTTTCCTTTCTTAAACATTCTCTAAGCCCTCTTTAACTTTCACTTTTAAAAATAAATATCTAAGTTATTTACTGAAGCAGGTAACCAACCCCAAATCTAGCATCTGACTTCTCAAAAAAAAAAAAAAATTGGAGACCTATGTACATATCTTGGAAAATACATGGCAAAGCTGCTAAACTTTAAAATCAAAATGAGTTAATTGTACATTGCTGAATAGTCTTCAACTATTTTGCAAATAAGCACACACTAGAAAGAATTTGTTCTTTAAGATTTGGCAGAATTATTTCTGCTGGAAATTATTTCTTGATAAGTTGGCTAAAAAAGTCATTCTTATATTATTTCTAGGCATGAAAATCTGACATGTTTCTTGATGAAATAATACACTATACATAGACTGGACTCGAGGTGATGGACCTAAACTAATATACCCCATTGGATTGTCCTAGACTTTCCCTTTTCAAATGTTCAAGTCAAATGAATTATAGAAATCGGATTCACTAAAGGTTAAATATGTTAGTAAACATGCATACAGTTAGCCAGTTAAACATTTTATAATTTCTTTGGTGTCCATAATTGCCACGTGTGTGATAGGCAATGGTGGTGGTGGTAGTGGAAGGGATTCATGAGTGTGTGGACAGTTGCACATGAACATATTTGTATGGTATGTTAAGTCACTTTTAGGAGATTTCATGCAGAATAAATAATTATATTTAGTATAATTACTAGACATATGTTTTACCAACTTAATTTCTAAAATAAACAGAATAATTATAATAGTAGTACCACCATAATTCACACTTTAATATAAAATAGTTTCAATGTCAAATACTGTAATAATAACATTTTGATGTTGCAGACACGATAAGTGATTGCTATATATACATATTAAATGAATAATTTTACTTATCTTAAAAATTTATAAACATTAATATAAAACCCTCCTTGAAAGATACTATGCCATTGGTACAAAGTTGATAACTTTGGTCATAATTATATTATTGATTTAATGTGAATTCATTAGTTTTCCCAACCTCAGCCTCTTCATATGCACACATAAATGATTTGTCATAGATTAAATAAATATCTATTTCTTCTCTCAGTCTTTCTCTTTTTCCTATTAAAGGACAAATATAAACTAATGAATTTGTTGAATACTAGGAACATAGCTGCTGCCTTACTCATATTTTTAATTCTTAGTATAACCTAAAATTTAATAAGCATTGAATCTATTCATCCGTTCATTCCCACCTCAAAATTTGAATGTTATGGATTGTTTTCATACATTATGCCAATCTTGAGATTATTCTATACACAAACACACACACATACACCTTCACACAAATGTCTAAGTTAAGGTAGAATGCAAATATGAACTTCAAATATACCTAAAAGTTGCAAATACGTTTTTATTAAAAATCATTCTTGATGTGATACCAGCGTAGACTTTGTTACATACATTTTTTTTTTAACATAAGAGATTCTGTTTTCTTGTTTAAGTTATAAAACGACACAAGTTGTTTGAAGTGAGATCTCTGTAATAAATGCTGATGGCCAATCTGACACTTCAGGGCATACAAGCAAATTAGAGTAACTAAGTAACACATTTCTTTGAAAATAATTATACAACCATAATACCTTGGATTGTTGTGAAGACTAAATGACCTAAATATATTACCTTTTATACAGTGATGGGCTATATATTTTTTATTAACAAGAAAGTATTATAAGTCACCACCATGATTACCTTTATGTCAATTTATCTTGACTCAATAGTAAATAAAATAACAAAAACATTAAATATTATTCAAGTTAATATTTGAGAGGAATGTTTAGTCATATACCAGATTTAAAATGTTTTTTTCAATTCTTAAGATATTTTTATTTTAATTAAACTTGCTCAAATCTTTCAATAGGAACATAACTAGATTTTCTGAGTATTTAATAACTTATAGTTGTTATTTTCTGACCAACAGCAGACTTTATTGCACAGGAAAATTAGTTTTTCCCTTATAACTCCATGCCTCTGTTTATCTGATTTTATTGACTGCCTTAATTAAAATGACAGAATATATTAGTAATTGATTTTGTGATAAAATAAGTAATTGTAATTAATTATTTTTAAAATCATTTACATAAATCAATTTTCTACTAGCTCTCATTTGTGCTTTTTTAGAATTCATGCTTTTGGGTCATGATATACAATCCACAGTAATACAACTTCCTGTGGCAGGGTAAACAAAATATCCTTTTTAAATCTATTTTCTTAGTCAATAGCTATCTCCTGAATAAGTCGTAAATACCTCTGAATAGCTCAGACTCCCAAATTATATTTAATTCCAATTAGTTTCAGATGCCCTGAATTAAGAGCAACATTAACATGTTATCATAAAGTCAAACAACTGAATATAGGAAAATCAATAGAATGGGATCAAATCTAAGACAGCATATGTATAGAAACTCCCAATATTTACTGTTCTATGAAAAAAACACATTCCTTTATACATTTAAATAATTGTAACTGTAAATGGGAAATTTTGCTTCAATTTCTTTTGCTGCCTATAATTTCTTTTTGTGTTACAAATTAATTTCTTTTTTAAAAATTTGCTAATATTTTAGAGTTGGAACCATCTTACATACTTATTGAAATATAAAATCTTATTTTAGCAGGATTCAGTTTAATGGTCAGCAACAGGTCAATCACTCTTTCATTTCTGTCTCATTTTAAAGAATGTCTTTTTTTAGCATTAGACCAGTGGTTATTATGACCCTATGAAAATTAAATATTATATGTTGTCTCTAGTTACTCAATTGTAGCAACTAATAGAACACGTGAGCAATTTTGTAATTCCTTTCTAAATTACAGTGTTACATTTTCTAATATTATGGCATTGTCTAAAAAGGAAGACATTATAACCTCACCTTTTAAAATTAATAAATAAATTAACACTACCATTTATCTTCATTGTTTTCCATATCAATAAGAAATGAAAAATATATCAGACAGATATTCCTTTATTTCTGTCAATGTTATCTTTGACAACATTTAAGTGCTAAGACTGATTCTCCTATAGTCCAGTAGTTATAACATTGACATTAATGTCAATGGCTACATAACATTGACCTTAAAGAAACAAGTGGTTAGAAATTACACATTTCTTGCCATGTATGAATACTCTCAAAGTTCAGGAATGTTTTGGAAATATTAATTGGCTGCTACTTCAGCCAAGTTCTGCTACTGATAGGGAAGCAGGTCTGGTGGTACAAACAATATATGAAGGCTGGGTAGGGGGCTTGAAAGAAGGAAGAAGGGGAATTTATATTTTCTTTTCCTTAAGAATCATTTACCTTGCACACTGTGGCAAATAACAGAATCACAACAAATTCAAGGAGCCCATCAGCAAATTAGAGTTATTGTTACCAATTTAGCATAGTGACATGGACACTCCTAAAGAGGAATTTTAATGGATTCAAATTCTAAATTAAGAACAGCTCATAAAACCATGGCAATATGGTTAACGATATCAGAAAGACAAATAATTAAAAAAAAAGAACTCCAAAACACTATGAAAACCTATATATAAATAGAATTATAGATATATAATATATAGATATAGATAGATATATAGGTAGATATATAATATATAAATAGAATTATATATTCATATATAGTTCATAACATACACTTAGTTGTATAAAACTATAAGGAGATAAATATTACACAATATTAATCCTGGACATTACAAAGAACAGAAAATTTATATGTATCTTAAATGTAAGGGGGAAAAAATATACACTGAGCAACAATTTACATTAAAGGCAACAAGAATATTTTGGCATCTCTCATTTTTATATCGTATGTTTTCAGTGGAAAATAAATATTAGGGACACCTGGATGGCTCACCGGTTGAGCATCTGCCTTCAGCTCACATCCTGATCCCAGAATCCGGGATCGAGTCCCACATCAGGCTCCTTGTGGGAAGCCTGCTACTCCCTCTGTCTCTGCCTCTCTCTCTCTCTCACTCTCTCTGTGTCTCTCGTGAATAAACAAATAAAATCTTTAAAAAAAAAGAAAATAAATATTACATTAATATATACTTTAAGATGATTTTTTATATTAAATGAGTTTCAAACAGATACATTTTGTTTTGAATGTGCCCTGGATTATTGAATTCTTTTTAAAATTTAGGTTCCTAAATATTAATTTAAATCTTTATAAGCTTTCTACTAGCTTTGAAGAGTTATAAAATTGTTTTTTGCAAACAACAGCTATTTTAGGCTATTATTCTAAATTCTATGCATAGGTTGTGGTTGTTGAAAAAGAATCTTATTGTTTCACTTCATACTAATAGGATGTACTACCAAACTTTTTAAATTCTTTTAAACTCAATTGTTTTTTTTTATTGCTCATATGTCCTAAGATTACTGTATCTTTCCCAAATATATTAGAATTCTGTATTTTCTGCTTAGATTTGAATTGTTTCATAGGTTGTTATGTTTGTTCCCTGAGTACAATATTTATTTTCCATGGTCATTAATCAATGTCACTTGTACTAAGAGGCTATGCAAGGATTTCTGCCTAATAGTCAAGGAAATTGTATTTATTGGTAGGGAAATCCTTAGCTACAGCTACTAAACTGCTATTAGTGCAATCCTTAACAGCTCATTACCACAGGAAGATGTGCTACGTACAGCATAGCTTAAATGAAAAACAACATTGAAAAAAAAGTTATTTGTTTATCCTGCCCTGACAAATCTCAGCCCAGCAGAATAAACTCCAAAGTGATGGGGGGAAAAGCTGTGACAAGATGAAATAGCATCTATTTTCTTGTTATAAAAGAAACTTTATGAAGCATTCAAATTAATATGTACAAATTGTTTCATCCAAGAATTATCAATATCTTATGAGGCAACAGACTCTGCATCTCAGAAAAAAAATGCACTTAAAAAGTTCCAATAAAAAAGCATATAAAAATTTGGCTTCATGTTACCCATGGGACCATTACATATTGCATTCTTAGTAGTATCTTGGAACTTGCCACTGGTAATTTTGACAAACTTTAATATATCAGTTTCTAAAAATTTGACTGCTATACAGATGCCAGGAAAAGAAAACAAATTTGATAAAAAAAAAATAATACTGCATCAAGAGGGTAGATTGGATACAATGGCCTCTTCTCTTCCATTTTCAACTTCCATTATATGATACCCCAAAAGATGCTGAAGATAAATAAGAGTAAATAAATTATGACTGGTATTGATAAAAAATATACCAAAAGTTTATAGAAATTAGAAAGCGGATGGAATCAGTTTTAATGTAAACTCTAAGAAAGCCAGATCCTAGAATGAGCCCAGGGTTCCAGAGGTGACAGTGGTATATAGAGGTATAAAGTATTACATCCAAAAAATAAAATAAAATAAAATAAAATAAAATAAAATAAAATAAAATAGTAGTACATCCAGCTGATAACAAGGAACAGAGGTTAGTTCAAGAGGTTTCCTCAGTATGACTCACTGTACTCTAATTGAAACCAGGTTAGCCTCACTATTATCACTCTTTTCTCAGATCCATATACTTGAGATGAGTGCAAGCTGAAACTCAATGGCAAATTATAACAAAAATAAATTCTAAAAATAAAATAAATTTACAAGATACCATGCATTTGAGAAAAGGTAACCTTTATAAGATAGATCACTAACAAATAGAACTGACATCAAGAGAAATAGATATGATGATACAAATAGAAGTTTAAAATAAACATAGTAAATAGTTTGGGGGAGAGTCAAAAGAATGCTGCATTCCCATAAAGTAATAAGAGTATATGGTGAAGAAAAACTGGAAGTCTTGGAATTTAAACAAAAATGTGTATACACACACACACACACACACACACACACACACCAAAAACCTCAGTTGGCCAACTAAATGTCAAAAAATAAAGTGCAATCATATGCGAATAGTAATTGGGGAGATTGGGCTAAAATATTCCACCATAATCCAATATGATGGGATAGGGAAATAAAACAATACAAAGCAGATATGAAAAATAAACCCACAAGTACTAATAGACTTCCAAAAGGAGCTGAAAAAGATGTTTAGTTTGTGTGATTTTTATTGCCACAACTCACTTAATGCAGAATGAAAGAAAAAAGAGCCACAATGAGATTTAACGTAATACTAATTATAAAGGTAAAATTGTAAGGCCTTAAAGAACAATCATAGCTATAATTAAAAAAATAACAGGTATAACCACCTAATATTTACTGAGTTTACTGTGTATATTGCATTGTGCTATGCAGTAAAATACTTAACCTTATGTAATGATTACAGGATCATCATATTCTTTTCATTTTACAGTTGAAGAAACAGAAAACAAAGCAACTAATTTCAGTAAAGTCATAGGCAAAAACGTTGTGGAAATGGAATCTGAACAGAGGCCAACTAATTCTAGAGCCTATATTTTTACCCATTGTTGTTCCGCTATTGTTCAAGAAATATGCTTCTGATTGCTATCAGACTTCTCAGTGCCATATGCTAAAACATAGAGGGACAACACGAGCAAAACCTGGAAATGGCACTGAGTTCCAAATCCTAAATCTAGAAAAAATAATTTTCAAATAAGACAGTAAAATAAGGACTTTTTAAATAATTCTTCTAAAATTAAGTAATAAAGTATATCTTCCAGTATATACAACTTTTTAATAGAAGAAACAAATGGAACCTTTGATTAAGTCAAAGTGCTACTGCATATGTTAAATTGAAAGCTAATAGGGGGAATGGAACTGACAAAATAAGGAAAGGAAATATTCAACTCTTCCTCTATGTTCTTATGCATATACACTTTTTACAACTAGAATGTATTTTTTTGTGGTAAAGGAAATAGAAAAAAAGGTACTAAGAAAATAAATTGAACAAATTAAAAAATGCTTGAGGGAGGATAACATCACTGAAGCAAAAATTGAAAACAAAAAGATGATATGCCATAAATAAAACCAGGTTTTGGAATAAATAAATCACTATGTGAGAAAAACAATAAAATACATTATTTTAATTGAGGGAAGCTAAATTCATACTCACTGCAAACCGTAACTACTGCCCTGAAAAACAATAAAGAAGAAAGAAATGAAGGGCTAGTGAGTGAATAAAAATGCTTATATATTTACTTCACATCTCATATATATTGACTGCTGTCACCATTATTTTTAAAATAATAATTATGATTCAGAAAACAACCAGTGAGTTAGTACTAACATAAGACTGGGAAATATTTTAAATTAGAAAAAAAGGAAGTAGGGGCACCTGGGTGGCTCAGTGGTTGAGTGCCTGACTTTGGCTAAGGTCGTGATCCTGGGATCCTGGAATCGAGTCCCACATCAGGCTCCCTGTGGCCAGCCTGATTCTCCCTCTGCCTATGTGTCTGCTTCTGTGTGTCTCTCATGAATAAATAAATAAAATCTTTTTTAAAAAGAGGAAATAAATATTAGCAGGACATACTGCTGGAAACATAGGTCTGGGGGCTCCTGGGTGGCTGAGTCAATAGAGCATCCGACTCTTGATTTCAATTCAGGTCACGATCTCAGGGTCCTAGAATGGAGCTCATAGAAGGCTCTGTGCTCAGCAGGTAGTCTGCTTCTCTTCCTCTCCTTCTGCCTCTCCCTCTGCCCCTCCCCCTGCTCATGATCTCTCTCTCTCTCTCTCTCTCTCTCTCTCTCTCTCTCTCAGATAACTCTTAAAAAAAAAGAAACAAAGAAAGAAAAAGAAAAGTATGAAAATAGGTCTGAAGTAGATTGTGGAGGATTTTGAAAGCCACCCTAAAAAAAGTTGGGCTTTATCACCACGCTGCTCATAATGAGTTAGTGCAGGGATATGAAGAGGAAAGTTACATGGGACTAAAACAATTTTAGGGACAAATAACTAATGATTTGCACAACATTCTTTAAGAAAAAGAGAAACAGTTTATAAACCAAAACAGAAATCTAGGCATGAGGCAGACAGACTCAAGATAAAAGCAAGAATGAGAAGGAACATGGAAATATTGAGGGATGAGATGTTTTAAAGTACTTGGATGTGGAGTTAGAAGGACAGTTAAAAGGCTGAAAAGAATAAAAAAGATATTGTTAAATTTCTAGTTGATTAGATAGAATGGCAATCCCATAAAAAAGAGAAATTAGAAGCATGGATCAAAGATTTCCACAATGTATTATATTACGTAAATTGTTCAAGGAATCCAATAAAACTTAGCTGAAGCAATTCGAAATTTAAAGACTTGAAAACTCAAGGTATCATTGACATTGGTTCTTCTTCACTTTAAAACTCAATCCTAAAATGCATCTTTAATTACCACCATTCTGTGAAAACCACTAATAACTAAATGTCGTATCTTATTTCTATCAGATTGCTTAAATATCAGCAAACAGATACTTAAATTCTTGGTTCATCAGTGAATAGTAACTAGTAAGTATTTTACTGTATTTCTATTTTTAATCCAGGCATAATTTTTGATGAATAAGGACATTAGAATCAAAGAGCCATAATGTTTGGCAGATTTATGATACTTGATTTTTTTCTCCTTACTTTGGTCATAGGTTTACTATCCTAGGCAGAGGAGCTACATTAAAGTGGAGACAAGGAAGAGGGAGCTGTTGCTACATAGAGGTCAATTTTTTTTTTTAAATCAAGTCAAATTAGCATCAAAGAATTTAACTAGGGATCCCTGGGTGGCACAGCGGTTTGGCGCCTTCCTTTGGCCCAGGGCGCGATCCTGGAGACCCGGGATCGAATTCCATGTCGGGCTCCCGGTGCATGGAGCCTGCTTCTCCTCCCTCTGCCTGTGTCTCTGCCTCTCTCTCTCTCTCTCTGTGACTATCATAAATAAAATAAAATTCTTTAAAAAAAAAAAAAGAATTTAACTACAAACACAGAAAGAACAGTAGTAAATTATAAAATCAGTAATTTAGTTTTATACATTCAAAAAGTTGAATGTAAATGATTGAAATACTAACTTCCTCCTTCCACAGTCCAGCCCAGATTGCTTTCATGATAAGGCAAAAGGGTCCAGCATACTGGGTTGTGAGCCAAAAAAGCCTAGGATTCTTATTCTGACTCTCCTACTCACTGGCCAGGTAGTATGCGTAGGTTGTACACTCTATGAGTGAGCCTCAGTCCCCTCAATATAGAAGACAATAAAAGTCCCTACATCCTAGGATCATGGTGAAAATTAAATCAATTATGTAGAGCCGGTGCTATGTATACTGCAAGTCTTCTGTAAGTCCTTGATGTTAACTGTTACTAGTTGTATGACTACCACAGGTAAAATTGTTCATAGTATTGTTTAATAATACAGATAAAAAATGGACTGTAACAGTATTACTATTATGGTACATAAACTTTAGGAAATTAAAAACTGTAAGAAAAAGAGATGTTTGTACTGCTAAAAAATGGTAAGAGGAAACCACAATATTTTCTACTCTTTAATAGACAGCAGATTTTGAATCTTCACCTTTCAGGCAGTATCTTGAGACACTAACCTGACTTCATTACCCTGCAAACTCACAAGCCTACTTTTAGAAATACACCATCTATCATAAGACACGTAAAATTCTAGAAAGAAATCTCATTTTGCGTCCTCCCAAAGTGAGTAAATATGTTAGCTTGAACCACTTAGACATCCTGCACATCCTGAATCCTACTGACACTTAAAGTCCTTTCAAATCTTGAGCCATGAAATTTTCTCATCTCTGAATCATTCTCTGTCTCTGCCAGTTGGGTTTTCAATAAGCCTGCCAACTCATTTCCAGGGAACTATTTCTAAGCCAGTCTGCTATATTTATTTATATGTTTAAAAAATTGATTAATCCCAGGATTTTGAAATTTCCATTTAGCTGGCATTGGATTAAAAAGAAAACGATATGAATTTTTTTTAATTTATTTACTTATTTTAGAGAGAGTTCTGTGCATGAATGCTTGTGCATGCATGAGGAGGGTAAGGGAGAGGGAGAGAATCTCAAGAAGACTTCCTGCTGAGCATAAAGGCCCCAAGCAGGAATCTCACAACCCTGAGGTCCCAGTCCTAAGATCATGACCTAAGCCAAAACCAAGAGTTCGATGCTTAACCAACTGAGTCACCAGGTGCCCCAACAATATGACACTTTTGAGGTAAATCCTTCATACCTGCCTTAGCCAGACCAAATGAGCCATGAGAAAATAGTTGGAGAAAGACATATTTCTATCACACTATAAAGAAGTGTTAATTAAAATTTTCTTGACTGTTATCATATCCCTCAAAATATCTATTAAAATTCTAACACCATTTCCTTTTGAGCCCAGCTGATATTCTACACATAGTTATTTTATCCTATTCAGATTGAATTATTATTATTTTTAAAGATTTTATTTATTCATGAGAGACACAGAGAGAGGACATAGGCAGAGGGAGAAGCAGGCTCCCTGTGGGGAGCCCAATACAGGACTCTCTCCCAGGACCCCAGGATCACGATCTGAGCCAAAGGCAAACATTCAACCTCTGAGCCACCCAGTCACCCCAAGATTGAATGATTTAACCAAACATCATATTCACTTGTTTCAGTAAAGTTGAAATTCAGAACATCTTTTCACTAATTATCCTTTTTACTACTTCTCATAGGTCCTCACTACTTTATTTGAAAATGTCTTAATTATTGTTTCTCTGATATACGCTATCTTAATAATGCTATGCGATTGAATTTTCAATAGATACATATTAAATCATTAACTATAGAGTAATCTACTATTTTCAACTCCATAAATAAAACATACCATAGAGGGCAGCCTGGGTGGCTCAGTGGTTTAGTGCCACCTTTAGCCCAGGGCCTGATCCTAGAGACCTGGGATCGAGTCCCACGTCCAGCTCCCTGCATGGAGCCTGCTTCTCCCTCTGCCTGTGTCTCTGCCTCTCTCTCTATCTCTCTCTCTCTTTCTCTCTCTCTCTCTTTCTCTTGTCTCTCATGAATAAGTAAGTAAAATCTTAAAAAAAAATACCATAGACATTAAACATATATGGTATTTGGGTTAAATATAAGGAAGGAAGGAAGGAAGGAAGGAAGGAAGGAAGGAAGGAAGGAAGGAAGGAAGGAAGGACTTTGCAAAGCATGAAATCCTTTTGAACATCTGAGACAGTCATGCTCACTACCTGGAGTTTGAAAAAATAAAAATAAAAATAAGGCAGATTTTGAACCCTTGTAACTATGACCTCTAGGGGGCAGATCTGGAACATCTAAAGCACCATGTTTTAGAGCATAATAATGGAGAACTGGGTACTAAAACCATTCATTTCTACAATCCCATATATGTTTATTGTATATATGCAAAACTTAGTTCACACTATAATAATAATGATAATAACATAGAATATGTTAAATGACTACAAATAAGAAATTACAATAGGATATAATGTTCTGTAATAGTGGGTAGGTATAGGGAATATGTAAGAGGTGCCTTGGAAGATTAAAGAAGGCTTTTTTTTTTTTTAATTAATTTTTATTGGTGTTCAATTTACCAACATACAGAAAAACACCCAGTGCTCATCCCGTCAAGTGTCCGCCTCAGGAATATTACTCAGCAATTAGAAACGACAAATACCCACCATTTGCTTCAACGTGGATGGAACTGGAGGGTATTATGCTGAGTGAAATAAGTCAATCGGAGAAGAAGTCTTTTTAGAAGAGGTTTTTACTAAGCTGAATATAAATTGGTCAGACGTGCGATTTGGGGAGAATGTTCCAAATCCTGAGAGCAGCAGATACATAAGGAGATGGAAGATACTGTAGGAATACCACATGAAATTTGGACAAGCCCCTTGTATCAACAATATCTGATGGATTTAAATGGCAAAATATATATAAATAGGCTTAGAATAAGCATTAAAAAAAGTTGTGCAGGTTACTAAGCCAACTTTTATTTTATATATTTTTCTTTTTTTTCCAATGGGTAAAGATAAACTAAGAATTATATATTGGGATGGGGAAAAAAGTGTTTCTATAAAACTACATTCCGCCTCTGAAAATAAAAACAAAGACAAAAGAATGTTAATTTAAATCTGTACAAGAATAAACTGACTCAAGTTCTAAAATGAATGATCAAAAATTATCACCTAACCAATATACCATAGAGAATATTACCTGAGCATGTTGTGATGTTTGGAGGTATTTAGAAGACTGTAAACCCTAGAATCTTTTAAACCATTCTCCATTTTAGGAAGACTGACTTGAACATTTAAAAAATAAATACATAAAAACGTTTCATCTCTCTTGTTAAATTATAACTATAAAGCTGTTTACAAAGCACTTCTTTATACATATACATATACATATTTTTAATCTAAATTAATAAATCTCAAATTAAGATTCACCTTAGTTATAAAGTATGAGATAATGTTCAAGTATACAATTGTCTTTCTAGTTATGGTCTCCCTCCCAATGATCTACACAATACGACTCCTATGATACATATACATAGGAAAAACAATCCAACTCCCCAAAAATTGTTAGGGAGTTTTGTGATCTTTGTACATTATCTTGAAAATGTTTATTTGATATTGTTAAAGAGAATAATGTTTAACCTGAAAATTGAAAGAAAAAAAAATCTGAAAGCCTAAAGACGGTCAAATAAATTCATTAACAGAGCATTGGTTAGCTCCTGGCTTATAGTTTGTGGTTCAGAAACATTAATATATATATATAAAAAAAAAAGTTAATATGCTCAGTGCACCAAACCTCTCTGTATTGACTAGCAGAGCAAAAACTATCTCGTGATGGTAAGCCTCATAAGGCTTATGTGTCCTACTAGTATAAAAGAGAATGCCACTGCCAACGTATTCATTTCATCAACTCTAATATGCACATCTCTTCACGTTTGAATTTTGTGGAGATTGGGATGCATTACTAAAATTGATGATAAGAAAGCATTGTGTCAGTTTAATTAGCAGAGTTTTTCTTTATTACCAGAATAATAATTCAACTTAAAATGAATGGCTTCTGATCTACTGAAATACAGTTATACTACTGCAACTGTTAATACTAATAATGTTAACAGTAATAAGTAGTAAGTACCTAACATTTATTGATCTCAGTGTACCAGACTCTGCTTGATCATATTATTTGTATTAAATAATTTAACCCTTAAAAACTTCAATGAAGAGCGAAGTTAATAAAAGTGTGCTTGAACTGGCAATAAATCTATTTGATTATTTCTGCTGGAATTCAGATTCCTTTTTCATTTGCAGAAAAAATAATCTTTTAAATTTAATCAGGAAGATATTTGTACTATATGCTACTCCATTTTAAAATCATCCAAAAGGGCAGCCCTGGTGGCGCAGTGGTTTAGTGCTGCCTGAAGCCCGGGGTGTGATCCTGGGGACCCTGGATAGAGTCCCACGTCGGGCTCCCTGCATGGAGCCTCCTTCTCCCTCTGCCTGTGCTTCTGCCTCTCTCTCTCATTCCGTGTGTCTCTCATGAATAAATAAATAAAATCTTAAAAAAAAATAAAATCATCCAAGAAAAAAATAAAAATAAAATCATCCAAGATATCAAAAAAAAAAAAAAATCAATCTACATTTGTTCTTTAATTTTTACTTTATGGTTCATTACAATAGTACATGATGACTATATACTATCAGTTCTTCTTATGGTAAACTACCTTATTAACATTTATATCTGAATATAATTATACATCAAGTATCAATATATTATATCTAATGTTGATCTTTTTACTTTTTTAACCAATAGAGAAAATAATCTGCTACATTTGAAAAATATTTAGTACTAGTCATCTCCCATATACTTAGCTTCTAGAAATGTTTTTTAAAATATTTTCTAATTTTGAAAAAAAATATTTTCTTATTTTGCTAATGATTTTACAATATCAGGCATAGATAGCTTCATTATAATCAATATTCTTTATATTAATAATTTATACTTATCTTTAAACTCTACACAATTCTAATAAAATAGATTTTATGCTAACATTTGTGACTATTTTAAGTCACATAGTCAAAGATATTGATAAGTGACACAATTACTAAAATAGCCTCTTGATTGATTTTATAGGTATCTAACATTAAACAGACATTTCCAAATTTTCTTTTTAAGTGTCAATAAAAAAAAAAAAAAAACTGCTCCAAAGACTTTCTAAATCAGGAAAATTGGCATTATTTCTTAAAACAAACTATTTCACAACCCGCACTACTGGCAAACGACCTTACATACACTGAGTAGGCAGAAAATATTGATGAATGACTAGATAGATGAATGAATAACTGGATGAAACAATATATATTCATGCAGGTTATTTTCACAAACTTCTCAATATCTTCATTTGAAAGATAATTATTGAACTTATCTTTGCAACTATGTAAAGAAGAACAGCACTAACTTTAATTGTATTCATTTATTTTTTAGTTAGCATTATATTGTTCTACCAGTCTAAGAAGTTTTTTAAAAGTCACAAAATATAAATTATATCTTAAGGTTTATGTTAAAATGAACACCTTGGGCTTGAGAGAGTATCATTTTTTAAATCCCCCTCATCACTTAGTCAAGACATTTTTTCTTTGAAGTAATCACTCACTGATTTCCATTATGTTTGACTCTGAGGATATGAAGATGAAAAAATGTGTTTCTTATCCTTGAGTAGCTCATAGTAGGTGTTTAATATAGGTTTGTTGAATGACTGAATGAATATAAAAATTTAGAAAATACACATTCTATCACTGCTTTTACAAATATACAGAGGTAAAAAGGCAGTGGCTACATTCATCTGAACAGGTCATAGCACTGGGCTTTATTCATGAAATCATGTATCTTCAAATGACTGACTGGCTCATAGATTCTGCTGGCTAAATGAGATTACTTTCATAAGAGTCTATTTAGTGCCATCTACAATATTAGAACTTTCACAGGGGGTGCACATTACTTCAAAGTGTCAAGAGTGTGGATAGAATCATTTCCCAAGAGAAAATTAGGAAACTGACAGCATCCAAAGGTCTTCATTTGCCCCTGGAATACATCTATTTAGTTATTCAGTCACAGGCACATAAATCACCAGCTGCTCCCACTTACTCAGAGACCAAGCTTCATGTTTGACATAGCATTTGTCCTAGCCTTGGGGATGAGCTTATATGACCAAGACTATACTGACCACTGCTCTTTTCAGAGATTTAGAAGACAGTATCTATGAAATAAAATCTTACAAGTTTTCCTGAGTTGAAATTGTAGTTACATGTTCATCAAAATAAAAATAATTGAAACTTTCTTTTTTTAGCTACTATAGTGTATTGAGTGGTAAAGCTCTCAAAGGATATGTCCACCTGGAACCTGTGAATATACCTTTATTTGGAAATGGTCTTTGCAGACATAATTAAATTAAGGGTGTTGAGATAAGATCATCCTGGATTATCTAGGCAGGCTCAAATTCAGAGACAAGTGTCCTCATAAGAGAAAAGCAGAAGGAGATTTGAAACACAGAGGAGAAAGCCATGGGAAGATAGAGGTAGAGATTGGATTCATGCAGCCATATGCCAAGGAACACTTGAACCAGATGCTAGAAGTGACAAGAAAGGGTTCTTCTCTAGAGTCTTTAGAGAGATTAACACCTTGATTTCAGACTTTTTGGGCCCTAGAACTGTAAGAGAGTAAATGTCTGTTGTTTTCAAATACCTAATTTGTGTTGCTTTGCTACAACAGGTAAAGCTGCCAAATTAAAACATTTTCAAAAGTCTATTTTCATTGACATAAGGGAATTGAAAGTTGGTAATCTGAGTATTACTTAAATGGGATCTTTTGGATTGTGTTTAGGATTATAATTAAACATGAAGATGTAGTAAAGAATGGAGCTCATCATTCCTCCCAGTCTACTCCCCCACACTTTATTCCCTGTTTCAGGGATAGGTTTCATCTAAATAAGAGCCAAAAACTAAAATTTGGGGGTTTTACTGAGACATTTTCCTATCTCCTCTTTGACATCCTGTTGCTCCTATTTTTTTTTTTTTAAGATTTATTTAATTTAGAGGGTGGGAAGGGACAGAAGGAAGGGGAGAGAAATTCTCAAGCCAACTCTGCTGAGTGCTGAGCTGAATATGGGAACTTGATCCCAGGACCCTGAGATCATGACCTGCGCCAAAATCAGGAGTCTGACACTTAACTAACTGGTACCTGGTATGGTACCAGGTTAACTGCTGGTAATTGCTACCCAGGTATGTCACTCATAAATGTTTTTGAATTCCTTACCCTTCTATTCTTCCCTATTCCTTAAACATACCTCTTTCAACTACTGAATATTCCCCTCTTTCTTCTGGTCTTATGCACATTTTTTTTTAAACATTTTATTGATTTATTCATGAGAGACACAGAGAGAGAGGCAGAGACACAGCCAGAGGGAGAGCAGGTTCCTCGCTAGGAGCCTGAGGTGGGACTGGATCCCTGGGGCCCTTGATCACACCCTGAGCCAAAGGCAGACACTCTACCACTGAGCCACCCAGGTGGCCCTGGCCCTATCCACATTGTAATTCCTCCATCCCTCAGACTCAAGAATAATCATTCTATTGTATCTTTTCAGTCCATTGTTAAAATCCTTTCTCAATTCTCCTTGCCTAGGGGATACATTTAGCTGCCTTGGAGTGCTCCTTCAAGATGTAGTCCATATATATCTCTCTGGCTTCCCTTTTGAGGATACCAGGATTGCCCTGGACCATCTAAATGTCTCTCTACTAGGACTTTGATTTCAAACTTCTAGCCTCCAGAACTGCAAGAGAATAAAGTTCTATTGTTTTGAAGCACCCAGTCTGTGGTACTTTGTTACAGTAGCCCCAAGGAATAAATCCAGTAACTAAGCATGATAGAGTGTGGGGAATGGACTTCTCCTTCATTTCTATATGGAACACAACTTGCATTTAATGCCCATGGACTTAAGGATTTGTAACTTTGGGAACACTAGAGAAAAAGCTCTCTTGACTCAGGTTCAGCAGTGTCACTGTGGATGCTGGCCAAAATAGCAGTTGTTAGATGGGATTCTCAAGTGGTTTCAAGAACAGCCAACATTAACAAGAGAAGGTCAGAGTGGAAGATTACAAAATAATGTTAACATACACAGCCTATGTGACACATCTCTGGGGTCTACCCAGAGTAAGTGGATGAGATTTTTGAGGAGAGCTATACATCTTAGTTAAGCCGATCAGAGTGAGAACAAAGAGTTCATCATTGTCAACAGCATTCTGTTAATACTCTTTATCTAGTAAAAGACAGGCTTAGTACATTGTTGGCATTCAATAAATGTTTGTGGAATTATTTCTTTCTTCAATCACATGATGAAAGATAACAAGACATAGTTGCCAACACGAAAGAAATTATTTTAAAGGAAAATTCTCATTTTATAAGTATGCTATTAATTAATTCAACAAATATTTTATGAGAACCTTCTGCATGCCCTAGGAATAAGGATAAAACAACTGTTTCAAGTAATAGAAAGAAAGAAGCCTGATCTTGAAGATAAAAATCACTGAATCTAAGGTTCCTGATACATTTCTCTTCGATGAGACGAATTAGTTTTTAAGCAGTTTTGGCCAATTGAAAGGGCAGTTGTTAGGAAAGAAATGCATTTACTTTAAAAGAAAATGGAAGAATTCAGAAGGCTTCATGGAGGAGGCATTATTTCATCTGGATCTTCATAAGCTCATTTTCCCCAATTTAGAGGAAAAACTCCAAAAGGACAAAGGAAGTTATTAACATTGAGTCATCTACCACATAATTCAATCTTGATAAATAATTCTCCCTATTAACCTACCACTGAATTCTTTACTGAGAACTCACTAGAACAAGAGAAGATTCAATTTTCAATCCTTAGTTTAGGAAAATATTAAAATAGGTAGACTTCATGGTTCTAATTCTGAAGCTTTTTAACATGACTTGACTAAGACAAATGTACATATATTTTTTTAAGTTGGACATGTTTTATTTTTTAACTATATATTTGTGTGTGTATTATGTTTTTAAATAGTAAAGGTGATTTTGCCTTCATGAGAGATGAAACACAAATGGTGATGAAAGGCAAAAAAAAAAAAAAACCAAAAACAAACACATTCAGTAATAGCAAAGGGCATTTAGAAACTAAAAAAGTAAACTTGCTTTTATATAAAACACTGTTCTTTTTGAAGTTTTCACCCATATAAAAGCTCCTTTTGTGAAACTAGATTTTCATCGTCTCCCACAAGCAAACTAGAATGCCAAGGAAATATTTAAAGCCAGCAAAATACTGCATATGCACCCAGCCATTCCTGATACACTTATTTTAATGAGCCTGGGTTTTCATGTAACACATCTTAAAATTATTATTATAGTGGCACCCGCTAATGCTGCTCAAGTTCAAAGTACAAATCTAGTGCAAACCCTTACCTACTTGGAATGCAGTTCAAAACAACTTGCTTTAAAAGAAAACTATTCAGGAAATGTCTCTCTTCGAACAGAAATAGGCTATGCAAAAGTGATACAGTGAAACTGGCAAATTAAATCTGCGCTATTCAAGATGCAACATAGAGATACACATATGGATGCCATAGGAGAAAAAATGGTAGGATGTGTACTTTATGCTACTGTAAATAGAGGGTCAATGACAAACATTAAGACATATGCTATCTTCGGGCACCCGGGTGGCTCAGTGATTGAGCATCTGCCTTTGGCTCAGGGCATGATCCAGGGATCCTGGGATCAAGTTCGGAATCAGACTCCCTGCAGGGAGCCTGCTTCTCCCTCTGCCTATGTCTCTGCCTCTCTCTGTGTGTCTCTCATGGATAAATAAAATCTTAAAAAAAAAAAAAAAAGACATATACTGTCTTGAGAGCATGATTACATTGATCAAATCTGGACATTGTGTTTTGATTTAGCTGCATTAAATTAGAAGCTTTGAACTAGAAGTTTTCTCCATCCCTTACCCCTGTTCTCCCACGTCATAGAGTCTGAAGAATTACAAACGTAGTGTGTACACTTCAGAACAATTCAAAGGCGACAGAAATTACCTGAGGAACGCTCTGTTTGAGGGTTACAGAAAATCCATTCTTTCTTATTCCTTTTCTGATTAAAATTAATCCTTAATTCTTGTAAAAATTACATAGTAGACAGAAGTAAGGATACATATTTTCCTAATAATAAATATTGAAAATCAGCTATTTTGTCTTTCAAACTCAGGTGCAAATTATACTGATTTTTTTTTTCTTTCTACATACCTCTGCCCATTCTATTCCTTAGTGAGAATCCACTTCTCATTGTCACTTGATAAATTGACTCTCATCCCCTTGTACTTCTACACTACACACAAAACCTCTTTTCCATTGCAGGTTACATTCCTTGAAATACTTTTGACATATTTATATCATGAGTTAATAAAAATTTAATGATATACTGTTAATTATATTAGTAGAATCTCATGTATAAAATGTTATGATTTATAGAATACCTGGACAGGCATAATATGAATTTTATATATAATGGATTTATACATCACTGTATAAATACCTATCTATATCTATCTATCTATCTATCTATCTATCTGATTAATTTCATTTAATCAGATTAAAAAACTGATCTTAGTAGTCAAGTAAGTTACCTAAAGTCACATAGCATGTAAATATTTATTTATATTTTTTTTCTCTCTCTTGAAATTGTGGACACCCAGATGTCAAAGATAGGTGCTTAATCTTTTTAATCCCTGGTAAATTTTCAATAGTTTGTTACAAATTATATTTTCTAAAATGAAAATGGAAACCCATACCATTTAGAAAAATCAATCAGAGAAAACCTCTTAATGTTTTGTGGATTTTAACTTTTTAAGTTCCTCATATAAACAAGCAGTTATTATTTAATTTCTATTGTTAAGAGTATAAAATGTGTATAATTAAGTGACATTTAATGATGATAACTTTTCTAATCACTTCAGGGTCTTATAAAATATCCTCAATATATTAGGGTTCTATGAGCACATATAGTCTTAATATTTCTTGATTAATCAAAGAATATAGTTACCTATTTTCACAAATAATCCTTTATTTGTTATAATATGGTACAAATATGAATGGTATTTTTTAGGGATGTCTGGGTGGCTCTATTGGTTAAGCACCGAACTCTTTATTTTAGCTCAGGTCATGATCTCAGGGCTGTGAGATCAAGCCCCAAGCCAGGCTCCGCACTGAGGCTGCTTAAGATCCTTTCTCTCTCTGTGTGCCCATTCAGTTAAGTTCAACTCTTGGTTTCAGCTCAGGTCCTGATTTTAGGGTCCTGGGATCAAACCCCACACTGAGCTCTGCATTCAGCAAGGAGTCGGCTTGAAATTCCTCTCTCTGTCCCTGCCCTTCCCACTCATGTTCTCTCTCTTTCTCTCTCTCTCAAATAAATAAATAAATAAATAAAAATAAAGATTCTTTCTCTCCCTTTCCCTCTCTGGCCCTCTCCCCCACTCTCTTTCCCTGTCTAAGATAAATAAAGTAATCCTTTATTTCTTACAATATGGAACAAGTGTAAATGATATCTTTAAGGGAAAACTTCATTCTTGCTTGCTCAAAAATAATGACAAACACTTTTACAAAGCAATTAATATGGGTGCTGAACAATATGATCATTCTACATATATAACTCATTTTATTTTTAAAATAACTTTGAAATAGGTACTATCATTATCACTATTTGATTAAAGAAGAAACTAAAGCACAGAATGGGTAATTTGCCCAAGGACACACAGCAGGTAAGTTGGGAAGCCAGGATGAACACAAGCAATCCAGCTCCAGAGTTCATGTTCCTATCACTGTCCTCTACTGCTTCTTACACTCACCTCCCACACCATCTCATTTGAACATGAAGACAATAGTGTTTTTGTCTCACCAAATAAATCCTATACCTTCCAATTATTCTTTCTGTTTTGAAATACATAATAATCAATAAATAACTGAACTTAATTCTTAAACATGTGACTGGTATTTAATAAATCATCACTGAATGCTGAGTAAATAAATGACCAATATATTGTTTTCTTCTGTACCCTTTATTGATAATTACTTGTACCTTATAACTTATTCTCCCTTTTAAATATTTTTCTTCCTCTTTCAATCCACTGCCAAGAGAGAGATTTTTCTAAAATGCAAATGTTTGGGGCACCTGGGTGGCTCAATGATTGGGCATCTCTGCCTCTGGCTCAGGTCGTGATCCCAGCGTCCTGGGATCAAGTCCCACATCGGGCTCCCCACAGGGAGCCTGCTTCTTCCTCTGCCTATGTTTCTGCTTCTATCTCTGTGTCTCTCATGAATAAATAAATAAAATCTTTTAAAAAATGATATAAAATAAAATAAAAATAAAATAAAATAAATAAAATAAAATAAAATAAAATAAAATAAAATAAATAAAATGAAACAAATGCAAATGTTTCTTGTGTTCAGTATTCAATGACTGTCTATTGTCCTAGGGATAGAGTTTGAACCCAGACTAGAGATTTCAAGATAAATAGGAAAGGCCTTACAAGATGAATGGCCAACTTTTATACCAATTTTATACTCACAACTTTGGGGCTGGGGCCCCTTTGTTCTAAACTGCCCTTATCTCTGTTCCTTTCCTGGAGTTTCTACTCAAGCATCTTTCCAGCAATCATTTGGCAAAGATACCAACACTTTTCAAATTTCCTTGTAATCATTTGTGTCTGTCTTCCCCACATAACTTGGAGTTCTCTGAATATCTCTCAGTCTACCAACTCAACTGAGGGGAGTGTCCACAATCATCAATATGAATATTAAATTCTAGCTCACGGCCTCTTAGTGTCTAATATTTCCAACAGAAGATGATCCCTCTCCCCTTCTGAATGCTATTACATGAGCCTCTTTGACCTTCGTTTTCCTAACTTTGAATAGTTCTGGAATGCAAGGTCACAGGGCTGTGACATAATCTTTCTGAATTTCACATGACAACAAACCATTTTTAAATAGCTGGCTACCTCTGTACATTTGTAACAAAATAGAGCATTCTCTAAATAAAAAGGAATATCTGTGTTTGGATTTTAAAACCTAGATCCTCTGAACTAGATTTTCAGCTTCTAACCAAAATGATAAAATATAACAAACATAAAAAATAACAACTCCCAATGAACTGGCTGCCAGGAATAATGCATTAGAGAAAACATAATGTAACTGTCCACAGTTGCTAAAACAGTTATATGCTTTCAACAATAGCTTGACATATTTTTTTAACTTTTTTTTTTTCAATTTGTATGCCCCCTACTTGTTTTTCATCAAGTTCTCATCAGGGGAACCCTCCGAAAACATATAAGACCAGGTTTAGCATAGGAGAAACTTAATAACCAGTGGGAAATGGACCCAAATCCATAACAACCAATGAAAATTAATTAATTAATTAATTTAAAGAACCTTTAAGTGGTAGGCAGGGATTGCTCAAGTAGAGAAAGCAGTCTGTTAAAGATCAGCTTAATAAAAATGTTTACAAAAATTAATTTAAGAAATAATAAGTAGACATAAAAAATGCTAAAAATCAATGCAACTGTTATTTCACCCTCTATTTATTAAGTAAATGTATTCAAGAAGAATTTACTAAAACGAACAAATACAATGTATAGTTTCTGCTAATTCCAATGTTTCTTTCGAAAGGAAAAAAATAAAACACTTTATTGTCTGATAGGAAGAATCAATTTCCAGTCACTAGGAAGGATATATAGCTTTTTAATAATACTTGGGAAATAAAGACTTCAAGATGATACTTGGGACAGAAAAAACTCTATAATAAAAACAGATGCACAAAAAAATCTGGCTTTTGTAGGTAAAGCCCATAAATTATAATTACAGGAAATAATCTAATAAAACTGTGAATCCCTCTATAGCATGATTAGCTCTCACTCACTCACTGTCCATAAAACTCTCATTAATTTTCAAATTCTCTCTTTCCTTCTTTCCCCCCTGTCTCTTTATAAGTGCACATACTCCAGAGTCAGGATATTTTAGGACCTGGGCAATTTAATTCTTCATACTGCAAATAACACATATGTAGACAAAGAATACTTCACTCTTGTTCAAGAACAGGTCTTAGCCCAAGTGACAAAACTACAAGAGATTTTTTTTTTTTACAAGAGATTCTGAACAAAATATCTACATATTATTTTTGTGGCTCTTTCTTCCACATTTCTTTACCCTTTCAGTTCTATTTTTATTTACAAATTAGATTATGGTTCTTCAAAATAACTTTTGGTAAAGTATACTAAAACCAAAAAGAATGCTGTTAACTTAATATTTAAAATATTGTCAAACGTCTACCTTACTTATGAGACCCTCTTCCTCCAGAAAATCAGTCATAATAACCAGTGAACACACACAGAAAAATCCTTCATTTAACCGTGACTTACATTCACACACAAGTTCTAAGACAGAAATGGGCTCAAGTTGTGCCTTAGATCTTCATACTTCTTAGAATCCCTTGCCAAATTTCTTGTGTCATTTTGACATTCAAAAGGAGCTAGATCAAAAGGTTCTGTTTCTGACTCCAAAATCATTTCTTCTTTTTCTTTTTTTCTTTATGGTTAGGGTTAGTCTTGTTCTTTTACTGACAGTCTAACAATGCCTACCACTTCCTACTCCTCTATAACTCAGCTCATGAGGTGAACTCCGAATTTTTCTGTAGAAAAATTAAGTCGCATATTTGACCGCATGGAAAGGAGAGTCAAACATTCAGACAGAAAGGGTTTAATGAGCAGCAGGACTAACACCAGTCCTAAAATCTGCACTCTAAAGAACAAGAATCTAATTGGAGTCTGCTATACTACGGACACTGAAATGTGCAGAACTGTCAAGGTGTAGCATTAACCAAAGGCCTTGGATTCAGGAAAATTTCGGTTTCAAATTGCTGTGACACTAAACGAATTACTTTCTTTTTTTAAAAGTTTGATTTATTTATTCATGAGAGACACAGAGAGAGAGGCAGAGACATAGGCAGAAGGAGAATCAGGCTCCATGCAGGGAGCTTGATGCAGAACTCGATCCCAGGACCCCGGGATCACAACCTGAGCCGAAGGCAGATGCTCAACCACTGAGCCACCCAGGTGCCCTGACACTAGAATTATTAAGCTTCCTTAAATGTTCTCCATTTTAATAAAGGGCTAGTGATACCTTCTATGAAGAGTTAATCTAAGGCAAATATGTAACATTATGTAGGAATATAGTGGATATTTAATACAGGGCATTTAATGTTACCAGTATGAAAGCTAACAATGTAGAGAAAGGGGAGTCACAATAGACATACTGGCATATATTGATACATGGTAAATCCTTGAGAAATGAATAGGACTTATAGAGGAAAATGAGGAGGGCATTCTTATCAATTGGTGTATGTAGGAAATTATAATCATCCATTTCTAATATTATTAATTATAAGAAAGCATTTGAAAGGTGCTCTGATAGTCAATTTACAGACCACCTCCTGAGTACCACCAAAATATATTTTAAAATACTACTCTTTGTTGAGTAGCCGAGAAATGAAATTAGAAAATTATTTTGTCATATTACGTTCTGTGTGTCTGTATTTATACAGGATATAAAAGAAGTAGAAAGTCTTATCCAAAGAGAAATTGTTTTTAAAAATGCAGATCCTCAAAGTACACCCGTGAAAAATGCAGATAATTTTCCTTGCCCATTATATCGCTAGAAAATGTGAACAGTTCACTTGAGTCTGTAAGATTGTTTTCTTTTCTCATTGACACAAAATCATTCAATTATATTCCTAAGTCAGTAGACTTAATTATATCACATGCCTGAATATATTAGCTTATCAAGAAATTCTCAGTTTAGGCAATCAAAGCTTCCATGAGAAAAATATTCAAACTGACAACTAGTGAGTATACTAATACTGTTCTCTATTTTCTAGGATAGATCATAGGTCACCTACAAAAGACTCCCTAAGGTATATCCATGAGTCAAAATTCATAGAAATTGTTCTTTTATTCAAAACATAATTAGAGCTATACTATTTTGAAATGCCCCTTAGAAAATAAAGTATGTGCAATTTACTTCTGTTTGTGTAACATGGAGCAAATCTCTGAACCTCTCTGAAACTTAATCCTTTCGTTTATAAGAGTGAAATGGGGGTGCCTGGGTGGCTCAGTCAGTTAAGTGTCTGCCTTTGGCTCAGATCATGATCCCTGGATTGGGCCTATATAATGGGGTTCCCCGCTTAGCGGGGAGCTTGCTTCTTCCTCTCCCTCTGCTGCTCCCTGTTTGTGCTCACTTGCTCTCTTTCTGTCAAATACATAAATAAAATTTTCAAAAAAAAAAAAAAAAAGAGTGAAATCAGAGTAACTTCTCCGACTCTCCCATAAAATTTCAATGAGGATAATTAAAACAAACAGCAGATGTGTGAATGCCTTGAAAACTACATAGCACTATATAAGTAGTGTTATCAAAATTCATAATAAATGGATATGTAAGCCAGAGCAAGCAATAGTCCTAAGGTGAAATGTGACGGGGGAAAACTTAAGGGCAAGCAAAAAATAGGCCTTTAAAAATAGTAATATAACACATGCTTAGTAAACATTTATTGAATAAAAGAATGAGTGAATGTTAGTAAATGAACCAGCATAAACATATCTAAATGAAAACATCACAAATGTTTTCCAGTCATCTTAATGGGTCCTGAAAGGAAGATTTAAGTGTTGAACACTGTCTTGATATTTTTATTTAAAATAATAAACAAGGATACCTGTGTGGTTTAGTCAGTTGAGCAACCAACTCTTATTTCAGCTTATGTCATGATCTCATGGGTCGTGGGATCAAACCCAGTGTTGGACTCACTAGGCATGGAGCCACTTGGAATTCTCTCTCCCTCTCCCTCTACCCACGCCCCCTCCCCACCCCTATGTGTGTGCTCTCTCTCTCTCAAAAAATAATAATAATAATAATAAACAGAACATACATTTTTGAGCACCACAGTACAATATTTTATACAAAGATATTAGACCCTCTATGACTCTTCTGTAAAGAATATTACATGAGCTGATAAATTCTCATATTCATAACAATCCTAATGTAGGAAAAAGAATTTTAAACCTACTCCTCTGTTAGTAGCCACTTATTAGTAAATTATTTTAAACATGCCATTTAAGATGTATTGAAAACATTCTGGGTGCAAAGCATATTAAAAACTAGTGACATGTTGCATACATGACTCTAAATGGTGAATATAGTCTTTCATGACTGAATCTTATTCTCCTCTCAGGTTATTGAACCATACACTTGCCAATATTATTGTTAGAGTTATGTGTTTGTACTAATTCTTTCTAGAAGCAACATGCATGCCACAGGCTGAAATTCAGTTCATTTAGGCAATCTCAGGTAGTCTCTTAGAAAATGATTTTCATGGATAACCTGTTTCAATGCAAATGAAACTACAAGCAGGTCTTCTGAGTATTTTCCAAGCTATTTTTTTCAACAATACATTACAATAGGAAAACAAAATTACAAAAAATAAATAAAGAAAGAAAAGAAAATTACATTTCCATTATAAATAATATATTTAATAATGTTAGAATATTTAACTGATTTTAACAAAAATTAATACTACTATAATTCCTAACATTCCTACTCGCAAATTATTGTGCCATACATCTGTTGATACCTTACTAACGTAAGGTATACAGGGCAGGTATTATATCCAGTTTATTTATCTATAAACAGAAGGTGATATCTGCACTATTTAATAATCTGAGCTTCAGTTTATTCATCTAGAAACTGAGGTTAATTATGCATAGCACTGAATATAGATGCACACAGAAACATATTTTAAATAACTAATTTAACCATGGAGAATACAATGCTAGTGAGAATGTTAGTATGTGTTAAGGCACATCGCCAGTGATAAAATAACAGATTTTTAGTGGTGTGTCACATGATCAGAAATGCAAAGATGCAAAAGTCAAATTAGTTTTGGTTTTTTGTTTGCTTTTAATTTCATAGCAATGGGAGAGTTTCAGCCTTTAGCTATTTAACTATAGATGTTTGCTGTATTGAGTGATCCAAATATAAGATAAACATATATATATATATATTTAGTACAAAGGTAAGAGGTATAAGCACAGAGTTCTTCACTGATCAATTCTGTAAATTGATGAGAATGTGGATAATTAAGGAGAAGTTTTAAGAACAAGTGACTTTGAAAATCTCATTTCTAACTCTTTGGCTTTGGTTTCCATCATTCTCAAACACTCAGTTTCCATTTGGCCAAAAAAGAGAACACACTCTTATGTGATAGTAACAGATTTATATTTTCCAGATTTGGGCTTATTGGCCAGAAAAATCTAAATAGATCTGGGGTTTACAAAACTGTCTTCAGAATGTAGTGATTCCTTGTTTCTTGCTAAACATAGTCAACTTTTCAGGCTGGTCTTTCTTCTTTTCTTTCTCTCTGTCTTCTTCTCTCTCACTTTTCTTTTAAATTTTCTTGTATCTGAGTCACATGGCTTAGGCAGAAACTTCCACACCTGTGGAGCATCCTGACTCTTGTACTCTGAGGGCAGACACAGGGACTCTGTGCTTGAGTCTCACAGCCATCAGCACCCAGGAGGGCTCTGCAGGTCAAAAATCTATGATTGCAAGGAGCCCAGGAGACCTTCAGCAACACTGAATGAGAGAAGTTGCTAGTTGCTGTCCTGGAAATAGAAACTCCAGGATTTGCCTTTGAATATGTCCTTCAACTAATCAGCAGTGCTCCTAATTTTTTTTTCATCTTCAAGTTCTGTGTGTTCTGTGATGCCTGTCACATCAGTAAGGAAGTACAATCTTATGACACATCAGGGGTCTGGCAGGTTCCTCTGAATTCTTTAATTCCTCAAATCTTTGTGGAAGAGGCTAAGCCAAACTCTTTACAAATATGTCTACAACTAACCAACTCACTATATTAAAGGAAACTAAATTGTCATAATTGGCCTTACCTTATTATTGTAAGTATCTATGCTTGGCAATGTTCGTGGCACAAAAACAATTATGGTTTCTTCCTCCTGTGTTTTGCAAAAAGAACCCTGACTTTTAAATTTCAGACGCACAAATTTTCCTATAAATAATGTCATGGAAATGACAAAAAGCCTTTTCAGTTAGTTTTAAAATTATGAAAGCAATTTGTGTTATTTTCCATTCTAGGCAGAGAACTCAACTGGCCTCTAAGAGTTGGCCACCATCACTTTAACAGCTACTTCGTTTTAAAAGGCTACGTGCAGGGATGACATTAGAAACACTGTGAAACCATTTACCTTAAGTTCCCTCATCTCCACTTTCTTCCCTTCCCCACACTTTAAAATCACAACACACTCAAGTCCTTTTCAACATTTCCTTTATGGAAGTCACCACTCTTAAGAACATTTCACTTTTATATGAGCCAAGCAGTCACCCAAAAGGAATTCATATGTAAATGTGAAATTTTATTGCAAAAGGCAAGTGGATGGAGGAGGGACATCCTAGAGTTAGGATCACACCGGCAAATTTCCACACTTATATTTAGCAGCAATTTTGAATAACACACAAACATAACTGACTTCTAATGTTTAAATTACAAAGGGCAAGATTTTCCTAGGAGTCACATTTAAAATATGATTCAAGATTGTATTTGGGGCATAACTTCCTAAGGCAATCAGCGTGTACAAAGAGATGAATTCTGAATATTCATGATATCATGCTTTCTACAATTTGCAAGTCTAGATTATAGATTTTAAAAGACAAGGATGTTGGCTTGATTTAGATGCATTCATCTCTCATAGAATCTTCCAAAAGATTTCCTCTATTTTTTAAAAATTTTATTTGTATTCATATTTCCAAGGTTTCATTCTGTCTAAACATACTTTTAAGCTCACCTACGTATTTAATGCTCAGTGTGATAGAGCGTTTAATATATATAATATCAGAAATGATGTGAGAAAATTTTAAATCAAATCCTACAATTTCCCTTCCAATAAGCCTTCTCATTTGCTTCCTATATTCCCTACTTTAATTTGCATTTCTCGTTCACATAGGATTTTGTAAATTGCGTGCTGTACAACGGCAAGGGATGCCATTCATGTATACTAGGTTGTGAATATTTAATATAAATTGCAGTTGTTGGGGTTGTGCAGAGAACGATCTGCATCCTGTAGGTGGTAGTAACCCTGGATACCATATACTCAGATTGCCAAAGTCAAAACTTTGATTTATTATTTTCTAAAAATCATTTTCTCTTCACCCCATATTCAACAAATCACTTAATCCTACGGAAGCTGTTTCCTCTTTCTTCCTCTCCTATTTCACTATAGGCCCTTCTAACATCGCCCCACAACTGCTTTCTAACTAGCTTGTCAACTTTCCACCACTTTCTACCTGTCTGATCTCTCCTTACTGCTGCAAGTTTTCTTAATGTAATATAACGTTTCTCAACTTCCTAATTAAAAATGTCTCTAGCAGCCTTGCCTTCTTTAGTAAGCAACTGGATCAAACAGAGATAATTATGCTGCCTTAGTCTGGGTTCCTCCAGAAGCCGACTCTAAATCACATATTCAGGCACAAAACCATTTTTTTGGTGAAATAGTCCCAAGAAAGAAGGGTAGGGGAATGGGAAAATGAAAGAGAGATTGGAAAGCAGTGACTGAGGGCCTCTTATCAATCAAGTTACTTGTGCTGAATCCTGTCCTGTTGAGACTCACTGGGGGGCCTGTACAGAAGGTGTTATTTGGCACAGTGAGGGGGAACTGGGGTATTAACCCACCAAATTCAGTAATTGGTTGTGGGCTACTCCTGAAGGGACGTTAGTTCTTCAGCATTTATGGCTATCCCAATAGCATCTGTAATCCTTTCATGTTTAACACTGGGCTACCTTTCTAGACTCATCATTTTTCACTCTCTAGCAAAAACCCAGATCCTGCCCTACAAAGCTTCCCACTTTTCTCAGAAATGATAGATATTTTCAAAATTGAATGACTATACCCATCCTTCTCCTTCTGGCCTCATTCTTTGCCCACCAGTCTTTAAGAAATGTTGCTTTTTCATCCATGCTTTCTTCTCAAGCTTTTAATTCCTTTCCAAATTGCAGATTTTCAAATTTTAGCTGTGTCCTTCATGGAGAAAAAAAAAAATCTACATAGATGCAGATCTTTTGATCAATTATCCAAATATTTTCAAGTAGCCACTTTTCTGAGAAATGTGCCTTTTCATACTTGAATGATTCATATAGCATTCTATCATTCAGTGGTAGTGATTGTGATAATTAAAAGGAATAAAACACTGGCAGTAGGAGAATGTCCGGTACCTGGTAACTATAGTGTGTCTATTACTGTTTATTTACTACACTTACAAACCACCTGGAAAGCTTGCTAAAAATGCAGAACCCCAGACTATAAAATCAGAGAATCTGATTCAGTAGTTGGGCTCCAAGAATCCACCACTATGAACAATCACATGAAATTATTCTCTTCAGAGCAGTCCATGGCAGGATAACCAAATCTCTAGGTATGATAGGATGGTCTCAATTTACCCATGTTGTCATGGTAATTATCAATAATGACTTCTTTCACTTTCAAAGTGTCTCAGTTTGAAAAAAAAAAAAAAGACGATCATTTTAGAAAAAAATATGGTTGAATGTATGTATCACAAAAATTTTAGAGTATTCTCTGGCACTTTAATTTAATTATACAGCAGAGAAGACTCAGGGAAGGACACTGAAGTGATGGTGATGATATTATGGCAATCTCCCTACTCACTAACCTGTTTCCTATTGCACCAATTCCTGGTGAATGCAGAGTAGGAATGAAGAGAGATTCTGGAAAGGAGGGAAAAACAACAACAACAACACTTTGCCCGCTTTTGGTCCCTCCTTTGAGCCTGAACAAAAATGGCACTGCTAAGTACATTTAAAATGGTCAAATTTCACATTAGGAAATAGGCTGCAAATCAAGATTCAGACCATTAGTAAAAGTTTGGAATTTTCAAACACGCCATTTCATAGGCAGTGTTGCTGCATGCCTTCTTAGATAAAACCACGAAGATAATGAATCGCTGCTGGCTTTTCAGTGAGTTACAGCCTTTTACAGTAATGTAATGGGAAGTGACACTGTAGATCTGTGTGTTTATTCTGGGTTGCCATGTTGTGGTTGTAGTGCAAACTGAAAAATACTAAAAAACATCAAATATATGTATCAAGTTAATTTCGCACTTCTTTTGCCTTAGGCTGATTAGCACAAATTAAATTTCCCACTAATAAACTCAAGATGTTAGAAAGCATTATGGAAATGGTATATATGGATTTTGCTGATTATGATTTTAAAAATCCAGGCTCTTTGAACAATTTGTTAATGTACAAAAATTATTTTATTCCACCCTTATTGGAAGTTTGGAAAGAGCAGATAACTGAATATTGCAACGCGGTGATTTTTTTCTCCCTAACTTAGCACTGAGAAATTTTACTTTGATATATTATTGTAAAAGTTGGAAATATCAATATGCATATTCAGTAGTGGAATAACTTTAAGAGAACATTTTAACAAGCTATTTTAATAAGAATTGAGACTAGGCGAATGAATGTACGCTTGAAATCAGCATTAGAGGGACAGCCCGGGTGGCTCAGCAGTTTAGCGCCGCCTTCAGCCCAGGGCCTGATCCTGGACCCGGGATCGAGTCTCACGTCGGGCTCCCTGCATGGAGCCTGCTTCTCCCTCTGCCTGTGTCTCCTCTCTCTCTCAAATAAATAAATAAAATCTTAAAAAAAAAAAAAAGAAATCAGCATTAGATGCTACAAAAAATACCTAGCTTCATAGCTTCAAATTCAAATATAAACGGATAAGAGACCAGTTTACTACAGCACCTTCACCACATTTTATAAGCATGTGGATAAGCATCAGTTTTCTACCAGATGGAATATTCTAGACATAGACATAATTTTCAGAAAAGTCTTTAGAGAAAATCCTATTTTTCTTTATTCACAATAAAACCTGGTTGAAAAAGAAAATACTCGTTTAGAAGCACCTGTCTTGGGGCAGGTAGGGGGTGGATATTGTTACTATCCTTCATACAGGTTTTCAAATAGAACTGTTTCTTGATGAGTTTAGAGATAAGGAAGTAGATGGGCTAGAAATTAGTGGAATAAGAAATGTCAGGAAGAAATATGTATATGAGACCAAAGATATAAGAGAGGAAGGAAAAAAAAAGAAAGGAAGGGAGTTCAGTTAGTTTTATTTTTCTCAGAAAAATAAAAGGGTAACAAAGAAGGAGTAGAGGAAGAATGGACTGAAAGCCACAAAACCTCAGAACAAGAGTGAATAATTTCACTTCCATTTGGAGACTGAGAAGGATATTGGAGGGATGAACAACATTGCGTTTGTTCACTTGGTGGCCCTATTTATAATAGTTTAAAACTAAATAAGTGGTAGGGGTAAGCATGAGTTCATAAAAATAGAAACATATTCCATTTTGGTCTACTTGGAAATGTATGATAATGTTAGGGGACTGGTTATTATTTCCAAATCTTTTATTTATTCTTCAGACCTTTTTAGATGGGTAATTAAAACAAATAAATTAGTGATGTCAAGATTCTTTCTCTAATGAGGTAGTAGAGGACCCTTGGGATCTCAAAGAAGCTGCGTAGGCAGCCAGTCATTTGTATTATTAAATAATATTTTATTAAATTTAGTAATGCGGCTCAAGGCAACCAAAACAATATCATGTCAGAATATTAAAATTTATGATACACAATTAAGAAAAAAAGTCTTATTCATTTGTAGAGTCTAGATACTAAAATATTAAAAGTATAAACCCTAAGATTTATGCTTAAATGCACAAAAACATTATGTAACCTTTGCAATATGGTTCTTAAAATTTACAAATTAACTATATTTTAAAAAATACATTTTGACGTATTAATTTTGGTCCAAGGAATGATAAAAAATGTGCATACCAAGGGGTGACATTTACAATATGAGTGATATCAGCAGTAATAACTTAAAACGCTAACACAGAAGACTTACAGAGTCTCAAGTCATAGACACTTTAGTTTAATAACATCTCTGCCACTTATTAGCTATTTGATCTTTGGTAAATTATTTAACATCTCTGACCTTGAGTTTACTCATGTGCAAAATGGGAATATTAATACCAAATGAGGTTTGTGAAGATTCTTTAATGTATAAGGACTCCATGCCACAAAAACTGTAAAAAAAGAAATCTCAATAAATCATAATCAATAATGAATCAGTGTGTACTCTCATTTAACTACAGAAGAAAACTAACTCCTTAAACAATCGCAGATAGAATAAAATGTTTAAAAAAAAAAAGTCTTATTTTGTGTCTCTTCAAATCAGTAGGGGTTATGAGCAAACAAGCTACTGTTCTACTCTGAAGATAGTATGCTTCCCACTGGTTATATCCATAATAAAGATAATTACCCACATATTAAAGCAGCTATTTGTGTCAGACTACTAATCTCTCTTTCTTCTCACTTTTACATGCCTACCCAGAGAGACTTCTCTGTAGGAAATATCAGTCATGCCTTTTCCCTACTTTTACGTACACTCGCTTTCATTTTGTTTTCTATTTTATGATAGCTAAAGATAAGGGAAATGGTTAACTTGCTTTTGACTATTAGGCTATTATTATAGACAAAATATAAAGAAAAGAAACAAGTATCTATTAAGTAAAATGGCTTCATTAGCTGACATTGTGATAGATGTTTCCTCTAGTTCCTTATCCTACAAGGGATACGAAAGGAATGGTAGTTATGATTCTTGGCTAACTGACCAACTGACAGCTATCTTTTAGAGACAATGATTGTTAGGGAAATGGAATCAAAGTAGTTAAACAGTGTACTTTTATCCTACTAAAGAAGAAAGAAGAAAGAAGTTGCTCAGCGAGTAAACCTATAGGCAAATATTTATAGTAGTAGATAATGGGAGTATATAAACTTAAAAGTACATAAAATTAGACTAAGTGTAGAGATCAATAAATAAAAACATTCTGGAAAACGACTTGAACAAATGTTAAGCTTCTTATCAACATAGTCAAAATGTTAGACTTTTTCTCTTATCCCACAATCAGGACTGAAATCATATGAACATAAAAAACTTGGAAAGGACTCTTTTTTTTTTTTTTTTTTTTTTTCGCAGTTGACATTAAGAAATAGATACAAATCTGATGCAAAATGCTTGGTAAGAGACAACTTTATTAGAACAAAGTCAATTTCCACCTTTTTTTTTTCCCCAATATTTAGTTTTCGGCTTAAGCTTTTAGGAAATGACTACTTAAAAACTAAGTTATTTTACGTTCTTTCCCACCTAAACTTTCCCTCTACTAAACAATAGGAAAAATACCTTAGATACTACCTTAGATAAAGGCATTATCTAAATGTTAATGCATATGCTACTAATTTCATAACAGAGAATTTAAAAGCTAGCTTAATTCTCCTCTTGGAGCAACTCTGCTAAAAGAGTGATCTTTCTAAAATTCAAGCCCTACCATGTGCATCTTTTGTTTGAAACCATGAATAGCTTCTCAGTTTCCTAAAGAATAAAGTCCATACTTCTTAGAATAATCTGATGCTACCTATGCAAAGGTTCCTATCTGTTTCTACTATTCCTAATCAACCCCCACTTCATGTGTATTAATGTCAAATAGTTTGTGGTTGCTTTCACATACCACGAGGCTTTTCAAGGCCACAGCTTTGCATCCCTTAGACCTTCTCTCTAAGATGTCTCCTCACAACCGCCTCCACCTAAAAAATATCTACCCCTCAGGACCCAGCTCAAGATCATCAAATGGGACTGACCTTCTCTTCCAGCCTTGCACTAATGTCACGACAGAAATACATTTCAGTCACTTCTCATCACAAGCTGGTATTTCTGTTTGTAAAGGTGGCAATCTCTTTGCAGGCAGGGAGGTGCTATGGTAATTTTAACTCATTAGAATGTAAGCTACTTGGTAGCAAAAGTGTCATTTTATCGAACGCTGTCCCTTCAGAATCTAATAGTTCCTGGCATGTAGGCTGCACTCAGTAAATAAAATAAATACTCCACTGGGGAAGTAGGGGAATGAGTTCATTTTATCCCCATGCCCTGGCAGCGTACCTGATGCAAATAGGCCTATAATAAAAACTGGCCAAATTGAAGTGATCCTGAATGGAAGATCAGTTATTATCATACTTCTGATTCCTCAGTGATCGTACATATATACACCCTAACTGGGACACACACGGGTAAGCGTTTATGAATGTGTGCCCAATTCTTCATTTATTAAGTTAAGTAAAATTGCTGTATATTGTGCGTCAACAAGGCACCGCCAGGCGCTCCAACAGTGTTGGATCCAACAGACCCATGGACTCCCCTTCTACCAGCCAACCACCAGCCTTCAGGCTTTTATCCAGTCGCAACCTTTGGGGCCCTGTTCTTGGCCACCCCGTGCCATTGGAGCCAGCACCCAAGTTCGAATTTCACTCCTGTCTCAGGCCTACCAGGAGCTCCCAGATTCGTCAGAACCACTCTACAAGGAGGAGGCCGCAGTCCTGGTCCTGTGCCTGGTCCAGGTGCACCTGTGGGCCTCCTCCAGCTGCTGCTCTCTGGGCTCCCATTCTGTGCACGTGGCTCTGCAGGTGTGGCCTGGGGGCACCCCGGCTGCCTGGAAGCTCCCCCACTGCTGGGGAAGAGCCTGAACAGACCCCTCTGATGTGCACGCCCTGGTTCCGCTCATGCAGACCCTGTCTCTGTGACTTCCAGAGAGCCACTTCCTAGATGAGGAGGCGACACTCATCAGGAAGAGGGGCAACCCCCTGACCTCTGCAGGCTGGCCACCCCCAGGCTGAGCCAGTATCGGAAGGCTCACTCTCAAGCATGACTGGGAGTCTCTGAAGACCATGAGGGGCTCCTCTGACCCCCCTCCCCCAAGGCCCTGGGCCAGGGCTTGTGCCTGAACCTCCCCCTGCAGCCACCAGGCAGCTTATTAACCATCCTGGAGCCCTTTCCCAATCCGTGGACCAAATGGAGACAACAAAGCTTTTTGCAGAAAGAAAAAAAATTAATACACTAAATCTTCATATCGGTCACAAATCAGACAAAACTTATATGGATGAGTCCCCTCTATCAACCTCATCAGTGTCCACTTGTATATATTGAAAAGAAGTTAGCCTCACTCGCCAGTAGTTCCTTTTCAAAGGCTTCCCCTGAATTTTGAGTGTCTCCAGTCACAAAGGGATTTATAAAATCAAGCAAGCAACCAACCAACCAAAATAAAACCCTACTAAGGGCAGCTCAGTTGGCTCAGCGGTTTAGTGCCTGCCTTTGGCCCAGGGTGTGATCTTGGAGTCCTGGGATCGAGTCTCGCGTCGGGCTCCCGCCATGGAGCCTGCTTCTCCCTCTGCCTGTGTCTCTGCCTCTCACCCTCCCTCCCTCTCTCTGTCTTTCATAAATAAATAAAATCTTTAAAAAAAAATTTTGGGATAAGACACAAGACATTGAATTTCTAAACTACTCTGAATTTGACAAATAAATGGTAGAGATAAGGGAGATTTGGCTACATTACAGCTACCTGGTGGCAAGGATCAAGAACACTTTGGGGCTATTTCCAGGAAGAAGAAATAGAGGCTATACTAGAGCCCTTTATTCAGTTACCATGTCTTTTTATTTTCAAAAACCAGCTATTGATCAGTCAATCACGAGGGTTTTCTTGGTTTTTGTTTGTTTCTGTTGTTTTAGGTTTTGTTTTATTTTATTTTTATCTTTTTTTTTTTTTTAAGACTTTATTGGAGAGTGAGAGTGTGAGAGAGAGAGAGAGAGAGCATGAGCTGGGGGAGGGGTAAGGGAGAGGGAGAAGCAGACTCCCTGCTGAGTGGGAAGCCAGACTCCAGGACCCTGGGATCATGACCAGAGCCAAAGACAGACGCTTAACCATCTGAACCACCCAGGCTCCCCTTATTTTGTTTTTAATAAAAGGCCCCATTTCACTTTGTGAAAAATTAGCAAGATACAGAGTTGGAAGTTGGCACCCAGGTTGACTGTTCCTATTTTGAGGGTCCCCAGGCCTAAGAACAACAGAGAGCTCTGCTACGTCAGAACGTGAATGTATCTGGAAGACTATAGATAGACACAAAGGAGGCTTGGCCTAGACGGAAAAGAAGAAGCAAGGGAAGGTTACACAGCCTCTCAAAAATACCACCAAAATTTTAATTTTTAATAACTTATAAATGCATTATGCATTCCAAACTCTACAAACAATACGTAGCTAATGCCAAATAAAGATATCACTGATTCCACTGCTAACGACATTCAGATTTGTATGTCTTTCTATGTCCCCCTAGAGTTAAGGTGAACACGCTGGGTTCTCCTTTGAAAATGAATGCAGAAAAAATGTCACAGGCTTACTATCCGGATAAAAATTAGCATTCTCTTGAGAAGAACTATGTCTTTACATTTTGATATAAACTTCGTGTGTGCAGATTCTGTGGAAACTGCACACTTCTCCAAGGAACATGGCAAATTTCATAGACTGGAGATAATAACTACTTTAAATTCTAATCTGAATTAAAAAAAAAAATCTGGCTCAAATAACAAAGTTGAGATAGACCTAAGGAAATTAGATCAAATCTTTTCACTTCCTTTTTTTCTTATCTTCTCTTTATTTTTCTCCTCTTTTCTTTCTCTCTTTCCCTCCCTATCTTTCCTTCTTATTTTTTTTACCCCCAAATCTTTTCTAATATACTGGCTTGAAGGGTACCGCCACAGGAGAATGACTCTTAGAATCACAGGAATTTGGGAAAAACTTAGATGCTGCATTTAATTATTTTATGGGCAGTACTATTCCATAATCATATCAGTCATGTATATGTAAAATAGTCACCATATTCAAAGTATCACTTTCAAAAAGAAATATGTTATTTTAAAATAACTTTTCTTTCAAGTAGATAGAAAGGCATGATGCCTCTCCTGGAAAATACAGAAAAATTTTGTATTTCTTCTTATGAACACAACATAAAATTCATTATTTTAGGATATGACCTATCACATTTAAACTATTGGTTGGTGGGAATTACTTTTCCTCATAGAAAAACATAAGAAAAGAAAAACTAAATATAAGGCTCATTGATTGGTTACCTGATGATTAACTGGATTCAGTGACAAAAAATTAACAATTCTTTGAGTCAAATGTAGCCCTGCATTTAGGCCTCTCTCTGGTTTTTACTGTAACTAAGGTGCCCAGGTGAGTTGTCTACACTACGTGTAATTGAAACAAAGAGAAAAGGGTTCAAAAATATGATTGTCTAATGTATCTCTTCCTGAGACTTTTTTCTTAACTTGATGGTTCCAATTCTCAAAATTATTATGAATTGCTCATGCATTTTTCCCTCCTCCATAAGGAAAAGAAGAAAGATTTTTCTAGCCATTTTTCTTCCTCTTCAACTAAGGTACAATTGTTTAAAGTTTCTTCCTCTTTTACCATATCAGGAAACCAGGATGTTCAACTTACAGATGAGAAGGTCAATTTTGTTATGTTTATGGGCAATATTGCTCAGTTACATCCTGGACTGAGATTAAAAAAAAAAAATGAGAGCCACAGAATATACATTGTGTTCTCAATTATGTAAAAAGTGACTAAATGCTCTCTCAATCTTGTTTTATTTCACTGGACACAAACATTTCCTCTAAAAAAGATGGTAAGAAAGAAAGGAAAGGAACATTAAATATAAATATGTGTTTGTTGTTACATTGTGGTAACATATTTTGTTTAGAGGAAGAAACAAATCTGGCAAATTGGTGGTTTGTGAATTGTAGTGAACTTAAATAGTCAAGATCTTTCTTAACTCTGACTCTACATCCAAACAAAAGTTCAATTATTTGCTTATTTATTTAGTAAATTTGTATTAAGTACTTAATATATTCCAAGTGCTGCGCAAGTTTTTGGAGGACTTAAAAATAAATAAATAAATAAATTTTGCCTTCACAACACAGTTACAGCACTGTATACCTTATATTCATTATCTTAACAATTATTACAAATAAAACCTATGAGAGGTAGAAACAGTGATAGTTTCCTTCTTACTAATTAAACTCACTTCTGACAATTGTGAATTCTTCAACTTTTGTGAGGGTTCTTGGAAGACAGGATATTTTCTATGACTACATTTTGCTTTTTTAACACTTAGTGCCTCTTTCGTTACAGATTGAGAACAACTATAATTAATATCTTAAAAGAAAGTCACAACATAATTTCATGGATTTGTTTTAAACTTTTAAGAACTTCTTATTAAAGAGCTCTTAGCATTGTTCAGTAACTCTCTTATGCAGAATAGCGATAATCGTAGCCAGTTTTAACTGAACAATTAGCATGTGCCAGCTTCTGTGATAATCATTTTATATGCATTTTTAACTTCCCAACAATCCTGCAAGATAGAATTATTATTCCTTCTCTCACAATAGGGAAAGAAGGTTCAGAGAGGTTAATTGAATCAGTTCCTAAAATCATTCTGCCTCCAAAGGCTGTGCTCCTTCTACTCCTTCTACTATAAAGGTGCCACCCCACAAATACCCTAAAGAATCCATGTCATTCGGACCATAGTCTCGAAATTGTGTTTTTAGCTGCACGTCTTAAAACAAAAACATGTCCAACCATCTCCCACCTTTGATTGAATTATGTTGCCAAAACTGCGTAAGTATGCAGTTTACCAAAATTAGTGATTTGTTTTACTTCGTTTTTAATTTAAAAGCTAAATAGGATATAGAAATTAGAAAGTAGACACCTTCAAAATGCATGCCAGTTATACAAATGTTTTATTTTGAGAATCCAGTACTTGAAACATTTTTTTAAGTTAGAACTATCCTAGATCATGAGTATTTTGCTTTAATTCTGTTGATTTTTAAATGTGCATTGCTTTGTTAATAGTTTATATTAAAGTTTAATTTTTGCTGATGGAAAGAAACACACCATCATTTGGTAAATTGAAACATTATAGCAGCATTTTTCTTTTCTGCTCCTACTGATTTTAAAAAGAAACTGCTTTTATATTTTTCTCAGTCATGTGGTTTATTTACCCCATAACACAGTTTGATGTGAACATTCGCAAGAACGGAATTAAAATATACGGTTCTTTATAAAGAATATATGAACATACTAATATTAATTGGCTTTGCAGCCTATCTCAGAATAACACAATACAATTTCAGCAGGGATAATAGTCTCAGAAATTTAACCTCTTTTTTTTTTTTTTTCATTTGAAAACAACTTTAAATAGTAGGGCACTGCTATTTCTAATTCCTCTGCTATCCATCCTGTATTCACCTCCATAACTATCATGGTAGCTCCTGCATGTGTTGATTATAGGTATTTGGGGCATCAACCTCTATTAAGTAATATAAGTTAATGAGTTTCTCTGTGAATTCCTCATTGTGGCCTTCAGGCTATTTGTGATTGGGCTCTGATCTAAATTTGTAGTCTATTCCCCTGGGGCTCCTCTTTGTGGACCTTCCACTGAAACCAGATTGATCTGTCTTTGCCAATTTCAAATTTTGCATATTCAATTGCTGTGTTCTTCTCCTTTACCAAACCAGACTCTATTTATCCTCCACCATCAGCTCTTTAAATCTTGCTTACCTACCCATTTCTAATTGGAATACAGAAAGCTTTCGTAAGTCTTCTAACAAACTCCTGAACGACAACTGAGCAGTGTAGGATCTGCAGTCTGATGCCAGACCACTTGGGTTCAAATCCCAGCTATATCACTAAAAGAGATGTGATTTTGGCCAAGTTACTTAATCTCTGCTCTGGTAGGTAACCCTTCTGTAAAATGTATGGGTAACAATGTTAATAAAATGGAAATTGATATATGGGAAGCCTGAGTGGCTTAGTGGTTGAGTGTCTGCCTTACTGGGGTCCTGGGATTGGATCCCACAACAGACTCCCCACACGGAGCCTGCTTCTCCCTCTGCCTGTGTCTCTGCCTCTCTCTGTGTGTCTCTCATGAGTAAGTAAATAAAATCTTAAAAAAAAAAAAAAAGAATTGATACGTTAATATCCATATCATGTTCAGAACAGTGTGATATATAGGTGGTCACTGAGCTAGTATTAAAAAAAAATCAGATGGGTTACAAAATCGTACTGCTACCACTTGTTGTCAGTATTTACTTGTTGCTGGTATTTACTTGTTGCTGTTTTGCTTTATAATCCAATCAAAGGGCTTTATAGTAAATGGATATTTCCAAGCTAATAAATTTTGGGAAAAAAAAATAAGGTTACTCATTGATATTAAAATAAAAGCAATCTGCCAAACCTCTCTCAGAAGAAAATGCTCAGGTATGTTGAGGAATAATTATCATCCTCTTCAGGTTATAGAATTGTTCACATGCGTTATTTCATTTTAAGCTAGTGTAATTTTAAAGTTTTTAGCTTATTTAATGACATGGAGAATACAAAATGAGACAAAACTGAAAAAGAAATAGCAGCAACATGGATCATATTACATTAAAAAAAAAATAACCACCAGTAGCATCTTACATTCAAATTACCATATTCTTCTCTAGCATATATAACTGAACAATAATAAATTATGGAAAAAGGAACTAGGAAATAACTGTATCAACACAGAATATCCTATTCTCTGCAAAGGCTCAAAGACATCTCTGGAGTGTCAAAGGCATGTCCTTCAATATTTAACTTTTTCACTCTCTGTTCCCCATCTCAAGTTGAACAATACGTTAATTATCCGATGAAGCGTTATAATTACTCTAACAGTTCCACTCTTACTTATAATTACTGCATCAACACTTTCTTTTTCATATGCTTCAATCTATACCTATTACATTGTCATGATGAAGACACATTAACATTATAATACCGTATAATTAGCTGATGAGCAATTAAATTATTCCACTGCTCTTGTTCCTCTTTGCCAAGAGGTTGCTTCCAAGCTCTATTATCTCCTCTTTCTCTACAGTTTGCTTTAGTGGTTCTTTCCCCCCTCCCTAAACAAAGAGGCTCATAAGCTGTATTCAAAGCATTTTGATTTCAAATTCAGAATGGATAAGTGCTCCAGTCGGTGTTGGTCAAAGAACTAAATTGGCATTATAGACAAGTTTAAAATTATTTTCATTTTCTTTCTATGATAAAAAGAATTGCAAATCTGTGCAACACAATAAAACATTGCAGGGTCATTCTTTGTAAAGACTCATTTTTGTTTTGGTTTTTTTTTTTTTTTTTTTTTTTTTGTTTAGTTTGAAAAAATAAGATTCTCCATAATTATAAGAAAATTACTTAAATGTATTAAATTCTATCTGAAATATAGCCCTCATGAATTATTTTATAAATACTTCAAATTAAGCTTGGAAGCTTTGGAGATTTGAACATATAATAAAATCAAGAATCATATAGTAAAGTCATATATAACTAAATCTAATAGCATGCTGCCCAGTGAAAGCAACCAAATGCCTATTTCATGGATTCCTTTTTTTTTTTTCTTTATGCTATATGTCAATTAAAAAAAAAATCTATCCTTCTGACTTGGCTAGCATGTATTAAATAAGTTCTCCATTATGTGCTCATGGTCTATGATTTTTAATGTGGCTCTAGGAAGTTTCCTCTGAGAAAACAGATCCCTCTCCATGGTTGAAGACTTATTTTAGTCCAAATAAACTTTAGAACTAATTGTAATACAATTTTAATGAGTCCAAAATACTTGGTGCCCACATGGTTTATACTGCAAACTAGCTCAGTTGTTCAGTCCATATTTTATATGAGAACTAAATCTTTCTTGGATAATTACTTTGGAGTTACATTATGAGCTATGAAAGAAACGTGGAATTCATTTTACAAGCAAGGTCTATTTCAATTAAATGACTTTTGTTGTCTCAGTTTCCTCAGCTATGAGGCAGACGAAAATCTATTGAATACAATAGTCTTATATGCAGGAACTTGCCTCTTCACCAAGGAAAGCCAGATGGGCCCCGCCAACTTCAGAAAGCCACTTAGGATTATTAGTATCAATATACTTGCAAAGTAATGATAAGCAAGATACCTCTGACCTGATACAGGAAAATGATTAAGTTCTTAAGTGACAACTGCTTCAGCGATAATCCTGTGACTTTTAAAGTCCTGAAGCATAACTTGGTATTTTTAAACTGAAACAGACTCATACTTTTTCAGGGATATATTGTTTATTAGGCCTCCAGTCAAAAATAATCTCTCAACCTCTGAAAAACTGTGTAAGTACTGCCATTTGTTTTTTAATTCTTCTAATAGAAAAAACAAATTAACCATTAAAGAATGGGAATCTCTATGTAGAACAAAGAGGTAGGCTGTACTTTATATCAAATATAACTTGATCGACTGACAGATATTAAAGTTCAAAAGGTATCAAAATGCAATCAAGATTAACACGTCAGGATTTTAGATAGAATGTTATCTAGAATAACTTGAGGTTCTCACTCCAAATCATTAATACATTGTAGATAAGGATCTTATATTGATTTTAATAATTTATCCACAGTAAAAATGCCTACTATTTTCAGCTATCATAAATAAAGTACTTAGTATATATGTTAAAAAGCAGAAACTTAGGGAATAAGAATGTGAACCTTGAATCAGGCCATGTTCCAACACTTCTCACCTGTGTGACCTTGAACAAATTACTTAATCTTCCTGAGCCTATTTTGCAGCTATAAAATAACAGCAGCACCTACCTTGTAAGGTCACTGGAAGGATACAATGAGAAATTTAATGTAGAGCACTTAGCACTATGCCTAGCATAATGTAATCACTCAATAAATATTAAATAGTATCATTATTTGCTATTATCAGCTTAAAGGTTATTTTTCTTTCTGTTCTTTGGAAAACACTTTATACAAAGTTTATAATCATCATGTGCTATGAATTCTCATAAAATATTTGATATGGGGAAAGATTTTTTTTTAATTTTATGTGCATTTTCTAGGGACATAAATTTAAGTAGTGCCCAGATTAGCAGTACATGTAGTGCCCCCACTCCCAGTAGTATGCCTTTCCATTATATAATTGTATTTAAGAGACCTGTGAAATATGCATAATTGGATTATAGTCTTTAAAAGATATGAAATATTAATCACATACACAAATCACAACCTGAACCAAAATTTGAATTTTATAATCACTTGTAGCCCCTTGGGGCTCTTGTCATTATTCAAGATATAATACCAACAAGTTTATTTTATATAAGAAAACCAAATTTCTATTTTCTTTCTTTCTTTCTTTCTTTCTTTCTTTCTTTCTTTCTTTCTTTCTTTCTTTCTTTCTTTCTTTTTTTTTTTTGAAAGAGAGAGAGAGAGAGAAAGGGGTGGTAGGGCAGAGAGTAGAGGGAGAGGGAAAGAATCTTAAGCAGGCTCCACACTCAGCACAGAGCTGGACAGGGGATTGGATCTCACATTCCTAAGATCAGGACCTGAGCTGAAATCAAGAATCAGATGCTTAACTGAGGGAATCATCCAGGTGCCCTCCAAATTTCTATTTTCAATATTGATTTTTCTGTCACCTTTCACTGGGTACTGAACTTTTGCTAATCTACTTAATCTTCTCCCTTTTATTTTTTTAATACCACTTTTGTTTTTTTAAAGATTTTATTTATTTGACAGAAAGAGAGCACAAGCAGGGGGAGTGGCAGGCTCCCTACCTAAGCAGGGAGCCAGATGTGGTGTCCTGGGATCATGACGTGAGCCAGAGGCAGGCATTTACCCGACTGAGACACCCAGGCACCTCAATCCTCCTCCTTTTAAACATACAGTGCCATTATTACTATATTTCTTTCACAGTGAATTATATCTAATGCTTCTGAATTTGTTTTCTTCCATATTCAGGACTGCTGTTCTTATATCACAGTGAAGTTTAACATCTATTGGCTTTGAAAATTCTCTTCCACAGTGTCTTGAAAACTAAAATTTTCAACCCCTAATCACAAAACTCTTGATGGCAGTATCATATACTTCAAAAAAATTACAATATTTATGATATAATGCTATCTGGAAGATCTTATTCCCATAACCCCTAAAACCAAAGCCTTTGTGGTTAAGAAAAACTCTTTTCTCCCTAAATCCTAATCATAGAAACAAGAAACACAGATGACCCCAAAAAAAGCTCTTATTACTATTCCTTTTTTTTTTTTTTCTTTTTCCCAGTGTAAATTGTTATCTGTTTGGGTGGGAAGCTACAAAGATTAACAAGATTCTCCAAGATAGACAGGAATTCAGGATCAATAGTATCTGGTAGCAATGTGGTCAAAGATCAAATAAAGAGCCTGCTTCACTTTGTTACCAATCATGTAATAATAGTAACATGATAGCCATCAAAAGCTTTACCTTCACTGTAATTTATTTTGTTTTTTAATTCATTATGCTATGTGAATCTCACATAAAATTATTAATAATTAAGTATGTTTTCTCAGCTTGTCTATGGGGCTTGGATTCCCACTGAATGGTACACATACTATATGAAAATAAAACCGGCATTTTATTTTGGCACCTGATGGTAATAATGACACTCATCCAGTTTCCAAATCCCATTCCAAAAAGCATCTTCAGAAGATCCAAGCTACTACAGAAGATCTGGCCTCAGGCAGGGTTAAGTAAGACTGGAGAATATCTGGAAATGTGACTTAACAGCACCAAAGTGAAAGATAGATAAGAGTTAGGGCTGACAGATGAACATTAAAGGTTTCTATCTCTCTTCTTATAGATGAGCCACTGCCACATCCAAGAATAGCTTTTACAATCAAAGCAGTTTGCTGAAATAACCAAGAGTGACAATCAGCTCTTAACTTCAAAAGGGAACTTCATATTCCCTGATGCTTCATTTACAAATGTCCAGGAGTATATATCAGACAGAGATGAGTACTTGTGGCTACCTTTCTAACCACAAGGACAGACATATCAAGCCTCTCTACTCTGTATCATCAATCAGCTCTGTGGAATGAATCATCATAGACACAGTGGTCTTCAGGGAGTCTGATTTCAACGGTCACATCTCGTCATCTACAGTTTGCTTCTGAAGAGGAGGATTTGGATAAATGACTAAAGATGCAATGCCCAATGCATATTCACATTTTCCAGATATGTGAGATGGCGGAGAGAACCCTGGAAGGGTAGTTTTGAATACAGATATGGAAAGTCTAAAGTTGGAGAAAACTACTTTTTATGAGACATAATGGAAACAAACAAACTCAAAAACAAAAGGAAACCGAATCACAGCAGGTCAGTGCTGCAAAGGACCTAACAGAACAAATTAACCCCTTCCTTTAACAGAGGAAGGAACTGAGGCCCAGAGAAGTTTATAATTAATTGTGTGCAGTTTTGAAAACAAAAACAAAAACAAGCCACTAACCACATTTGCTACAAAGTAAACCGTGGAATAGTTGAGAGTTCAGCTTTCTTTTTTTTTTTTTTTTTTTTAATTTTTATTTATTTATGATAGTCACACACACACACACAGAGAGAGAGAGAGAGAGAGAGAGGCAGAGACACAGGCAGAGGGAGAAGCAGGCTCCATGCACCGGAAGCCCGATGTGGGATTCGATCCCGGGTCTCCAGGATCTCACCCTGGGCCAAAGGCAGGCGCCAAACCGCTGCGCCACCCAGGGATCCCGAGAGTTCAGCTTTCTGACCCTAAAGCCTCTGCAATAACAGAACTGGTGAGGGAGTATTTTGCTGTTTATAATTAAATGTGTACAGTTTTGGAAAAAAAAACACTAAAGAAATGTACAAGATGGTCTAGATCTGACAATTAGAGACTCCTAAATAAATTCCCTTAATACATTTAATATTATACATTAAATACTGCTGATTTATATATCACTTATCATCATATTCATCAATTAATATGATTTTACCATAAAGAAGGACTTTGTACTTACAGGCCAGGGATTCTTACAGTTTTTCCATCAAATTACCTATCGGCCATTGCATAGCAGTGGGAAATCCCACAGATGGGAAATTTGGGGATCATGGCACAAATTTGTAAGGTCTAATGGAGAAATGTCTTTGGGGAGTGATATTTCATCTTAAAAGAGCCATATAACATTTTGTACTTGCTTGTTTTCATGGGAAAATCACGTTTCCCTCCAAAAGTTCTTGGTAAATTAATGTTGCAAACATGAACAGGTTTTGTCTGTCTAACACTGCAGAATTCTGCATATTCTCAGGAGTTCATATACCTTGCATATACTAATTATAAGCTATCTCCCTTTTCCTATTCAGAAACTTATCATAGAAATAAGCACAAAGAACTAGTGAAAAATAATTCATATACAGTCTTTTTTTTCTGGTTCTCCGTTCCATGTAACAGCAATTCTCCTCAAAACAAAACAAAAACAAAATACATAATTTTAAGGAAAGAGAAAAATTACATTTAAATTTTCAAAATATATTTTAGTGTTGCCTTAAAGTAAAACAGAAAATATGCTTAATTGCATACTTCCAATATCCCTTACATCTAAACAAAATCTACCTGAATTTCCAAATTACTCAGCATTGTTAAACTCAATATTTATTTATTTTAAACAACTTATGGCTATCAATTGACTAATCAAACCAAAAGTCATAATATTCTCTTCAGTCTCAGTAGCCCATCTAAAACGGGTTTGGGCAGGCCAAAAATATAAAACACACACACTCACACACACACACAAAAAAGTATAAAACACAAAATTCATGGGACTTTTCAAGAATGGAAAGAACCTTAATCTTCCTTTCGTTCTTCTATCTACCCATGCTTGAAGATTCTCCACAGTAATAATTTTTTAGAACAAATGTTTTAGGATGTTTGGTATGTGATAGTTCTAAGACAGTGTCCCTGTTTTCATGAGTTTAGAGTATAGTGATCAGACACTAAGCAGACATAAATAAGTAAAAAGTGAATTGTGATGGGCTCTCTGCAGAGAATTGATACGAAGTGACAAAATGGGATTGATGTGTGGAGAGGAAGTTGTTTTATTGGGTGTTCATGGGAGTCCTCTCTGAGACATGATATTTAAGCTGATACATGTGAAATCAGAAATGAAAAATCTCAGGAAGATAAGACAACTTAAAAAAGACCCTAAGACAGGAATAGAAAGAGTGCCATGTACCTAGAGCAACATGGTCAAGGAAGGTGAGGGGACAGCAGAAAGCTGGCCGGGACGAAATCCTGTAGGACTTCATTATTTTACAAAAAGGTACAGAATTTGGAATTTAAGTCCAATGGGAACTTTGAGTGTTCAAGTTATGGAGTGATAGCACTATTTACTTCACAGTTTTAATCACAGTAACAGCTGTATAAAATATGATTGCAAGGATTGTGGCTGGAAAAGGAAGGAAGCTAGGGTGGTAGCTCCTGTGGTTTGGACCACGGTGCTCATAGGAGAGCTGGGAACAAGTATATGTTTCGGAGGGAAAAAATCAATAACATTGGCTTGTATAGCAGTGAGTGAGAGGAAGCCAGAACTCAAATGTTTGGCTTAAGATGTTTAGATGTTTAAAAAAAAAAAAAAAAGATGTTTAGATGTTTGGCTTAAGCCACCGAACAGGCAGTAGTGCCATAATTGAAGTAGAAGAGACTGAGGAATAATTAGTTGCCAGTGGGGAGAGGACAGTTAATCTCTTTTGATTATGTAAATTTTGAAATCCATATTTCATATCAAAGTGGAGATGTCACACAGGCAGTGATATATTTAAATCTAGAGTTGAAGGGAAATGATAGGACTGGAGAAGTATATTTAGGAATCATGGCAGATCCATAAACCACACAGGACTGAATGACATCCTCTAAGGTAAGTATGTTGATAGAAAAAAAAATTTTTGAAATACTTCAACATGAAGAAAATAAGCAGAGGAAAGGTTTCATTAAAGGGAACCGAAACTATTTAGTAGCTATTTTTTAAAAAAAAATAATACAGTTAAATGTAGAAAAAGCAATAGTATCTATCCTCATATATATTTAAATACATCACATATATACATATGCTTATAATAAGCGCTCAATTAATATGTGTAAAAAGTATTCACATACCAAATGAATTATTTGGGCAAAACACACCCACATGCATATGTAAAATACTTACAAAGGACGCCTACCTCTACACTGACTACTTCATTGTATTCCTTAAGGCTATCTGCACATCTTTCCACCAGAGATTTTTTTCCCTTGGCTACATTATACTGAGTAGCTCCATAGTCCCTAGCAGGTAGAGCTGGAGCTTTATCCCCCTCTTTCTATCTCTCCATCCTCACCATCCCTTTCTAGTTTGTCCTCTCCATCCATTAGGCATCTTTTCATCTCTTGAAGATTACACCCTTCTCATTCAATGGTCTCTAAACACAGTATTCAAATTCATCCCCATGCCCATTTGTGTGTGACCATATCTATCAAGTGTGCTTAAAGCTATGAAGGCCTTTTATTTTATTAGGAGCACTGCTCTAGGTATTAAAGGATAAAAAGCAGCCCAAGCCGTGTGGGCTTATCTAGTACAGTTGGGTCAGAGTCTCCTTGTACATTCAGAGACCCTTTTAGGGAATTCAACAAAAAAGTAATTACCTGGAGAATTATGTTTTTCCATCAGCTAGAATTTCTGTCAGTCTATTAATACAATAACTATTCAGGTACTCCATTCTGATTATTTAAATGTGAACACTGATGGCACCAATGATATTGCTTCATCTTTTAAGACACATAAAATTCTGAAACAGCAACCTTCCTATTCCAATTGTGCTGAATTAAATACATTTTTGTTAGACTACATCATTGTTATTTTATGCAATTAACTTTTTTATGATGAAATGCATTACTTTCTCAAATTTTAACAATTTTAAATGTGAGAAGAAAAATGAAAAGTTTTAAGAAAATATTTTATTAAGTACAACTCTTAAATAACATTGTTAAAATACATGTTTGACACTTTTCTTAACCTTCTTAATCCTTTGAATAAAAAGAAAAAATATAATATGATCAGATTCTCAATGGACCTGCATTTTCCCAAACTAGACGATATAAATATAAATCTCTTAGTGGGGTAAGTATATCACATGGGTCTCCTGTAAATTAGTGAAATGTACATATAATTTTTTGTGTTGGTACTTTTGATGGAAATAAGGAATATACTTTGACATATTTTGTTAGATACAAAATTAGAAAAACCCATGTGTGATGATGAAACAACACAATAAAATTAATTACTGCATTTAAACGAGAGAATCAGACTACAAAGATAAAGCCCCTCAGAGTAACATAATCCAGGAGAGAATTTTGCAATTTCATAAAAAATTCAGATATTTTAAATTATTAAATAAAAAATAATCCATTAGAAAGGACATTTTTGTAAAGGTTGTGAGATAATTAGCCAGATTGCACTCTATGTCACATACCCTTTAGAAATACAAAATAAAACCAGCATCAAATTTTTACCTAATTGGAAAAAGTTTAGCAAGTATGTAATAAAATGGTGATTTTCTTAGTCCTGGTAAAAGTTTCAGCAACTCTCTGGAAAACAAATTAGCTTCAGGTATCCGGAACCTTGCAAATGGCCGTATCCCTTGTTTTGGTAATTACACTTTCTCAAATCTATCCTAGAAAACATTCACTATTTGGTATACACAATTTTATGCCCAAGGACATTTCCTCAAAATTATTTGTAATTGTGAAAGTTTGAAATGTACTTAAGTAAATGCTGCAATTAGCTATAGCCATAGACTAGAGTATCATATAGTCAATATAGATGTTCTATTTGAAGAATATTTAATGGCATGAAGAAATATTTATAATAGAAAGCTTAATTAAGAAAATTAGTAAGCATCTTTGAACATGTTATGACTTGATTTTGTGTTCATGAGGGAGAGAGAGAGAAAGAAATAGAACGATACCAATGAATTTTTCTGGGTAGCAAAATTGCAGGTGTTTTTTATAATCTTCTTTATTGATTTATGAATATTTCTGAATTTTTAACCCAAGAAGTATGTCTTATATAGTGAGAATTTTTTAAAAAGGAAAAAAAAACCCTAAAAATAAAATAAACAATGTAAATTTCCATAATGGATGTCAAATAAGATAATGCCCAAATTAATTCCCAATGGCTTTGACAAGAAGGAAAGAAACAGTTACCAAAAAACGACATTTCTAGTGATGAAAGCAAAAGATAGACTTACTGAGTTGGAGAGTAAATGCAGAGTTAGGAAAGGGAGACAGTGGAGTGGCCCTTTTATAAAACTTGGCCATGAAGAGCAAAGCAGATAGAGGATAGAAAGTCACACTGTTGGCCTACTTACTACATAGGATATTCAATCAACTATGGGATCTGTCCTCAAGAAACATAACATTTGGGACTCCTGGGTGGCTCAATGGTTAAGCGTCTGCCTTTGGCTCAGGGCATGATCCTAAGGTCCTGGGATCGAGTCCTACTTTGGGCTCCCTGTTTGGAGCCTGCTTCTCCCTCTGCCTATGTCTCTGCTTCTCTCTGTGTGTGTCTCTTGTGAATAAATAACTAAAATCTTAAAAAAAAAAAGAAACATAACAATTTACAGGGTTTTCTTCTCATATTCACTGTGGTAATTAATAATATATAAATATCAAAGCAACTTATTAAATATGATTTATAAATTCACAATTTACTGTTTATGTATCATATTCTTTATAAAATAAAGCAATTTAATTGGAATTTATGAGCACCTGCCTATACCATGACTTTTAAAGATGATATAAAAAAATAAGAATAATATTTAGGTATTTGATCACCAATCATATTCCCTCCTTATATGCATATGTGGATAGAGTATATACACAACATGACAAATATGTAAAGTTCACGTTAAATTTAAAATGATTCTCTGGAAATAGGCCTATTTAAAACACGGATGTGAATCAACTTGGTTATCAGCACACTTGCCAGAAAGTTACAGTAGGAGCAGAGGGGAAAGTAAATTATTTCAATTTTGTATTAAACTGAATACCACACTTGAGGGAGCGGGGTAGAGTGGGAGGAAAAAAAATCTAATTAAGGAAAATAATGAGGCAAGAACAAGGTATCTCTTGATGAAAAGACCCTCCACTTCCAACACAAACTTCTAAGGTTACTATGTGGTCACAGAAGCAAGCAGAGATGAGGTTTTTATAAAGACAAATGAAGCACAAGCTTCAGGGTTCCTCACTTGCACAAGTCCCTAAGCAAGTTTCTGAACCTAATTTTATATTATAATTTTATACTCTTATTAATAAAGTAACCCCCACCTCCATACTCCACAGACTTCAAGTCTCTTATAACCTAGATCTCTTTCTGGAAGCAAATGAGAGAAAGAGCCCCCATATCTGCATTTAAATTTAATTTGCCATTGGGTTTAGATAAAATGTAGATTATGTGATGATGGTTTTCACCTGTTCAAGGTGTGAATACCTATTTTTTAAATAAATAACTCAGGATAGATTTTACTTGTATCAAAGGAGAGACTGGGAAGCATAACCAGGCATTTTAAAGTTTGAATACAGTTGAAGCTGGCTGCTCAGCCAGTAAAATAAGTATTACCAGGATTGTGCCCTCAAACGGAAAATTCTGGGACTGCAGTTAAGAAAAGGTTTAACTCCTGTTGAGCAACTCAAAACTGAGTCAATGGATGAGTGAAAAGGATGTAAAGAAATATCTTATTTTATCTATCTCATTTTATCTTATCTAGAGGAAGGAAGGAAGGGGCAATGGGAGAAGGAGAGAGAAAATCCTAGGCAAGCTCCATTCCCAGTGCAGAGCCAAAACCCAAAGATCATGACCTAAGCCGAAATCAAGAGTGGGATGTTTAACTGGCTGAGCCACTCAGGCATCCTTTGAAGTATCTTTAAATGTCTATCAATATTTCTCCCTGAAATCTAGGAGATTTCATCTGTTTATATCTAAAAATAATATGTAGCCTCTTTTAATAAAGATTTTTTTTGTTTTGTTTTGAATCATCAGTTTCATTAAAAGTGTTCTGTGTTGAATGTCAGTCTCAGCTAGAGTTACTTGGGACGAATAGTGAGAGGTTACACCGACTGACAAGAATTTAGCACTATATTTCACTTTCTATCTGGGTTACAGATACAAAGTTCTACAGACATAATTTTCAGGAGAGAACATTTACATTCTGCAGCATACCACTTACTGAACCATCACTATGTGCGAGGCACTGGGCTAAGACTTAGAGAAAGATTCAAAGAGAAATTAAGATATGTTCCTTGCCTTAGCTTCAGTCATACAGATTATTCAGTATCAGTAACTGATTCTTTAGTGCAACAGATTCCTTGAATAAAAAATAACTGTTTTGCATGTTATATGTGATAGGAAAACATTTTATCAGAAAAACAAATAATTATGAATCTATTAACCACACATCCTGCTGTCACATTTCATTTCCTCCATGAATGTATAACCTAAGGCATTATGGTAAGGGCTCCTAGAAAATGGTATCATAGAATGCATCCTACTATTTCACTATTTCCTCACACACTATAGACCAAAATCCATTTCTTTTAATTTAGCATTTAGAAAATTTAACATGGTCATCTTAACTCTCTTTGAAAATACCCACTTTCTCTCTACATAACTCTTCTGGCTAGAAACTCCATCTCCCGCACAACTCTTGGCAAGTTTGTCCTATGTATTCTGTTTTTCTAAGTATCCAGACACTATTTATTTCTTAAAAACAAAGTTAAGAATTACAGTCTCCACAAAGCCTTCCTTGATGATGATAGCCCACGATACACTTTTTTTATTGCTTTTCTTGGATTTTTTTTAGCAGATAATTTAGAGCACAAAGAAAGAAACGTTACATTTCTGAGTTTTCTTGATGCTGAAACTTCATTTTCTTCTTTTATTTTTAACTGTGATAAAACCCAGATGACATGAAAATTTACCACCTTAACCACTTTTAAGCAAGCAGTCCAGCAGAATTAAGTATATCCATATTGTTGTACAACCAGTCTCCAGAATTCTTTTTATTTTATAAAACTGAAGCTCTATACCCATGAAATGACAACTCCCCATTTCTCCCTACCTTCAGTTCCTGGCAACAACCAGTGTACATTCTATTTTTATGGATTTTCTACTCTAAACATATCATATAGTCAGATGACATGGAATTTGTGTTGTTGTGACTGGCTTCTTTCACTCAGTACAATATTCAAATTTTATCCATGCTGTAGCATGAGTCAGAATTCTATTTCTTTTTAAGGCTGGATAATATTTCTATGTATGATATGACACATTTTGTTTATTCATGGGTCAATGGACACCTACATTGCTGTCACCTTTTAGCTATTGCAAGGAATGCTACTATGGGAAACTTACTCTTTTGAGCTATAAAACCTAGTGCAGTAAGCAAAATTCTTAGATGGCCCCAACATTCATATCCTCTCATGTATATACTCAACCCATCTCCTTGAATATAAAGGACTTTACTCTGAGGAGATACCACTCCATGATTATGTTACTTTATATGAGAGAAAGAATTTTGCAGATGTAAGAAAAGGCCCCTAATAGTTGACTCTGAGTTAACCAAAATGGAGGTTGTGCTGGGGAAACTCAAACCTAATCAAATGAGCCCTTAAAAGAGGATAGATTTAAAATCAGAGAGAGAAATTCCCTCTTTTCTTTAAAGAAGCAAATGACCATGTTGTGAAACCACTGAGTGCCTTTATGACAAAATCTAAAGATGGACCTTGAGAGCAGTCCTCAGCCAATCACTAGCAAGAAAATGAAGACTTTGGCTCTACAACTACGATGAATTGGATTCTGCCAAAACCCAATGAGCTTGGAAGAGAATCCCAGAGCCTGATATGAATATAATCCAGGGCAGACACCTTAAAGTTTAAGCAAAAGACTGAGCTAACTTGTACCCAGATTCATGACCAAACAAACTGTAAGATAATACATTTAAGTTGCTAAATTTGTGGAAATTTGTTATGTAGGTATTAAAAAATCTTATAAATCTAGTTTTGAATTTGAAGTTGAGACCTTTCTTCATTTCCAATATTTCTTAAACACAGACTACAAACCATAATTATGGCATCTGTCAAAGTCACTTTGGGGAACAAGTATACAATATGTAATATATCTTAAGGGCTATTAATATTCAACGTTTTAAAAAAGATTTTACTTATTTATTCATGAGAAACACAGAGAGAGAGGCAGAGACACAGGCAGAGGGAGAAGCAGGCTCCATGCAGGGACCCCGATGCAGGACTCAATCCCGGGACTCCAGATCATGCCCTGAGCCAAAGACAGACGTTCAACCACTGAGCCACCCAGGCGTCCCAATATTCAACTTTTTAGTGACATAAAGATAATTAGATCTTTAAAGAGGTATTTTTGATTATTTTTCAAATCAATTTTTACAGTGTTGTTTCCCCTATTATTTCTTGTTATTGTTGCTATTTTTTTGCATGTCTGATACTGGTACTTGATTGTATATTTGTGTGTTTTGGTATGTTATGAATCAGGAGAGTAGGGAATCATGCTTGTTTGTATTGTCTATATAGTTACTGATAATAGTGATTTTTTAGAATTTTTTTCTGTATACATTTCAGCATTTGAAATTGCCAGGAAAAAAAAATGATATGTGTTTAAGTTAGGAGATAATATTATAAGAATACCAACCGATTGTTGATTTTTAGCTAATTTTTAAAAGTTCTCTTATTTGAAAGCTCTTACTAGGCAAAATTGCTTCTATATCGGAGGTAGTGTCTTTGTCTTCAAATGGTCTTTACCCTCAGGGGACTCTAGTGAGTCAGAGAAACATGTGTGGTCTTGATACAGAATTATTGCACCTCAATTTGCAAATTACAACCATGGTATATGTTATCCACTTTTTACACTTTACATATCATTTACTGACCCATTAAAAAGCAGTATGTGTTTTGATTTTTTTTCCAGTAGTGGCAATTGAGTTGAAGTTTGAGAAACTTACAGATAAGAACAGTGAAAAATACAATCCCAGAAGGGAATAGGGGAGAAACATAAACCAGGGTCACCTTTCAAGAATAATAGGAAGAGGGCAGCCTGGGTGGCTCAGCGGTTTAGTGCCGCCTTCAGCCCAGCGTGTGATCCTGGAGACCTGGGATCGAGTCCCACATCAGGTTCCCTGCATGGAGCCTGTTTTTCCCTCTGCCTGTGTCTCTGCCTCTCTCTCTGTGTTTCTCATTAATAAATAAATAAAATCTTAAAAAAAAAGAATAGGAAAATTTTTGATAACAGATTACCCCAAATACCAAGTTTCAAGTATTTAAATCTTTAAAATTTATTTCTCATGTTTTTAAGCTGTTTCTCTCTCTCTCTCACTCTCTCTCTCTTTTTAAGATTTTATTTACTGGCACATTCATTTAAAACTACCTGGCACAATGTTTAGATTTAGGGCATTTAGATTGATTTTTGAAGGCATATACACTTTCTAAATGCATACATCTTAATGTACATATCTAATACAATCACTTTATTACCTTTAATTTCTTTATGAATAAGAAAATTTTCATTTCTCCTCATGTTTGCAGACACACACAGTGATAAAAGTGATGGAGTGCTTCATTAACACTCCTCCTCACATGCAACAGTCCTTCTGACTTGATCCTGCTTTTCCTCCTTAGGACTTAAATGATCTTTTTGGTACAGTATTAGGTATAATATAAACATTTTAAACATAAAACAAAAACAGAATATTTAAAATACCATTTTAATTTTTTATATTTAAAATATCATCGATAAATCACTAAATTCTACAGCTGAAACAAATATCCTACTGTATGTTAACTATCTGGAATTTAAATTAAAACTAGGAAAGAAAATAAAGAAAGAAAATGGCATTAATGCTGCTCTGTTGATATTACTTCTAGAGTAAACAATTAAGTGGGAACTAATCCCACCAAGTTTCACTGTAAAATTAATTATCACTGTTTTACTTCTGTGAGCTACTATGGAAAACAAATGGACTGCAATTGTGATGAGGGTGATTTCTCATTCACTTGTGGCCTCTTATTTTTCCTTTTGCTCTGATAAGTAAGAACCTTGTATTTGTTTCCTGTTGCTTTAAATATTAGATCCTTAAATAAAACAGGCAAAAATAACCACTATTACCACTCCCAACCCATCTCCAAATAATGAGAATTTCTGACTTATTTACAATGACAGAAGGTACATCTGCAAGCTTCCATAATAGACAACCAGGAAATGGAAAAGAACAGCAGCCTTTTGTAGCAAACCAATACTGTAACTGGAATAGCAATCTGTCTTCCAGAGAACAAAGGCACTGCCATAAGGAGTCCAAGTGTTTGCTCTTTGCCAACATTCCCCCAAATCTACAGACATTTTTAGAAAGAATGCCTACACCTCCTATTCAGAAATTAAAAGGGAGATCGTCTAAGCTTTGAAAGGTAATATTTGGGTTGTGTCAGAGCCTAGCATTTTATTTCTTTGTTCTGCTTCTGAATTCACATTGACATACAAATCATTTAATTTCTTTAAGTATTTTAAAGTAAGTTCCTTAAATTACTCTTTAAGTAATTTATTTAAGTGCTCTAGGTATTAAATGTATAAAATAGCTTTAGATCTAAGGATTAAAAGTGAGGCACGAGGGCAAATTGTTACCGAGAGGTTTTCATTTAAATAGCGTGAGTCACATGGTGTTCACTAACGCTTTTATTTCTTAAGGCTCCTAAATATACATTTAAAGAATATTTTCAACAATTTTCATAGTGTACTTAAAACCAACGTTACTTTCACTGTTTGCATGATAGATTTCTTATAGTAGCTCAAATGAGAAAGCTAACGAATTCCTCCATTGACAACAAAAATAACTTTTTTCGATAATCATGGACACATGAGGATTTAGCATATTACACTGAGCCTAAAGAAAATTTAAATATAAAACAACTTCTTCTTAAACTATAACATAAGGTCTTCTTTCCTATTCCTTCTCCCATGACCTTTTATTTCTTTCACTCATTATTTCCTACTTATTTGCAAAGTTAAGTTTTAGAATGGTCTAAATTTTAAGGTATTTTAAGTATTATTACCTATTGTGGTTATTAGAATAATAATATCCTTGTTATATATGTTTAACAATTATTCAAATAGCATAATGTTTGAGTACTACAAAACAACACATAGATACAATATATTTATTTGGGCCAGAGAGTCAGACAGGCTCAGATTCTAACCTTAGCACTTAATAAAAATTTGTGGCCTCAGTTCTCTTACATGTAAAATAGGGATAATACCCATCAGGATTGTGATGAATATTTAAATGTTCTCTCCAACTTAGCTTTTCTAAAACTGCACATATCATTTTCCTCTCCAAACCTGTTCTTCCCCCAAAATGTCTATTGTTAATGAGGGGCAAAATCATCAACATAGTTTTCCAAATAAGACTAAATCATGATTAATTCCCAATGTCTCAATTTAAACATCTAGTCACCCAGGTCTGGTAATGTTCATCCTGATAATATCTTAAAAGATGAACTCCTGGGGTGCCTGGGTGGCTCAGGGTTAAGCGTTTGACTCTTGGTTTCGGCTCAGGTCATGATCTCCTGAGTCCTGGGACTGAGGCTGGTGTTGGGCTCCATGTGCAGTAGGGAGTCTGCTTGAAGATTCTCTCCCTCTGTCCCTCCCCCAAGTCACACGCAAAAACAAGATAACTGTTTTTTTTTTTTAAGATTTTATTTATTCATGAGAGACACAGAGAGAGGCAGAGACAGAGGCAGAGGGAGAAGCAGGCTCCATGCAGGGAGCCCAACATGGGACTCAATCCCGGGACCCCAGGATCACGCCCTGGGCTGAAGGAGGTGCTAAATCACTGAGCCACCCGGGCTACCCAGATAACTGCTTTTGTGGTAGGAATAGCTTGCCTTCTTCACACTGTGTCTGAGCAAAGGATGCAACAATTATTATTTTCTTTCATTCATTCAAAAATATTTTTAAAATTATTTGAGGATAGTGTAGATTCATATGCAGTTATAAAAAAATAGGATCCTTATTTATTGAAGCATAAGTGACAATTAGAAATTTCTTATTTCCTAAGGCTACAGTGTGATGATTTGATATACATATGCATTGTGAAATAATCACCAAATCAAGCTAATTAATATATCCATCATCATAGTTACTTTGTGCATGTGCATGTGTGTGTGGTGAGAAGACAGGCATACTCTTAGTAACTGTAGGTATACGGTGTTAGGTATATAGTACCACAGTGTAGGACTGCAGTAATATTAACTACAATCAAGGTGCACATTAGATCTCCTGTTGTCCATTAGATGCACAACTAAAACTTGGGTGCCATGACCAACAACTCCTCATTTCTTCCTCCCTCCAGCTCCTGGCAACCACCGTTCTACTCTCTGCTTCTCTGGGAACATTTTCCCTGGAATAGATATGGACCATATAGGATAGAAAGAAGAGATCCAGAGTCATTTCTAGTTCCATTTCAGAGGAAAACTTGGGAGGGAGAAGGATTCTCATAAGCAGGAGATTAGGTCGAGTGGTTCATAATCAAAACAGATTAGAAGGACTGAATATCCCAGGGACTGAGAAGCATCCTGAGCATCAAGAGAGATTCCAGGATAGGAATCCAGGGATAATGAATATAAAAGAATTCGGGATAGAGCACTTCTGTTGGCAGGCCTCAACCCATTCCCTAAGAAGAAACTTTAGTGCTTCCACTTTTCCCTTTTCCATCTCAAATGACAGTTCTAGACGGACAAAAGCTGTAACAAATAAGCTACTGAGTCAGAGTTAGTGAGAAAAGAAGTCACTATATTTCCTTTCTGGAAGACAGTGGATGCCAAATGGTGTCTTTAACTGGCAGAGATGGAAAGGAGGTTTTACCTCTGAATGAAGATTAAAGTATTGATGACTATCTTGGAAGAGATGCTCTTGATTGAGATAGTCACTTAATGGTGACTGTGGAATGGCACAGAATCTCAGAATGAGCAGAAAAGTCATGGGCCCAAGTCCCCATCCAGGGCCGGGAGACAATCCCACCAAATAAATAGACAATGAGAAATAACACAAGTGTTTTCTTAGGTCACGATTTGTGCTTTTCAACATTCTTTATACTTCAACACCCATTTTAATATCCATAACAATATCCCTAAAATTAGTCATTGTGGAAACAATTTTGTGAGGAGTTGGGGGCTGGTATGGGTGCAAACCACAAGGTGGACCTGCAAAATGGGCCCTGAATACCACATTAGATTGTTTCCTTTATACGATTAAAAAGAATCCCATCTGTCAAAGTTATGAATTCATATTCTTTGTTTTAGACGTGCTCGCTATGAGGAGCAATCAGAATCCATTCTAAGTGTGTTTTTGCATTGCAACTTTTTTTTTAATTTTTCTTATATGAATAGTACAAAAGATATAATCTGCCTTTTCTCAAACACCTATGTGAACATTAATCAAATAGGATGTAGAAATGACTGCTTTTCTATGCACCCTATTTACATGTCAATAAATGTAAAAGTGAGATTTAAAGATGCTAGTTTAAATAGAACCCTAACTCTGCTGACAGGAATCTCCCTTTACCATTATCCTTTCTTCTCAATTTTTTAAAGAAAGAAAATTCAGTATCTCAGATGGAGTCAACTGTCCAGTATAACCGTATGGGTCCTAGATCACGGTGATAAAAACGATATAAAGAAAATGTTTTAAGGGGACATCTCTACCATTTGCCAGCTCCACAGGCAAGTTAGGTAACTATTAAAAGTGTCAGTGTCTTCATATGTAAAACAGGGTTATAGCATCTATCTCACAGAATTATTGGAGGGATTAAATGAGATAAAGTATAAACATTTTTTAGCCCATTGCCTAATACAATGGAAGTGATCACATGCATACATAAGAGATCCACTTAATAGCAGGATTAAATTAATAATATGCCTCTGACACACTATTTTAAACAAAAATGGAATTCTGTTGATTTTTTTTTCCCCATCCAAACCAGGGAGCTTGCTACCAAATAATGTATTCCCACATAATGTATTCCCACTTAACTTTAAAAATAATTTAAAAAATTAAGGTAGGAATGATGTGTTCCACCAGAACCAAAATGGATGATTTAGAATAACAAAATAAATTTAGGGATCCCTGAGTGGCTCAGCGGATTAGCACCTGCCTTTGGCCCAGGGCACGATCCTGGAGTCCTGGGATCGAGTCCCACATCAGGCTCCTGGCATGGAGCCTGCTTCTCCCTCCTCCTGTGTCTCTGCCTCTCCTTCTCTCTCTCTCTATGTCTATCATAAAAAAATAAATAAATCTTTAAAAAAAATAAATTTAAAGAAAGTATTAGTAACATGGGAATAAATAAACTCATGAATTGAAAAGTGCATGTGTATGTGTTATGTGAAATAGCTGAGGGACAAAAGGGATATTCAATAAGCAGTTCTGGGACAACTGGCTAGCCATATGAGGAAAAGTCAAAATTCCTACTTCACTAGTTAAACACAAATACATTTCAGACATTAAAATGTTGCATATAAATAGAGAAAACATTTAAATACAAGGAAAAAAAAGTAAAATGCATATTTTTACAGTCCAGAGAGCTTATCACCACTTAAACCAAGATATTAAACCCACAACAATAGAAAGACAAATTACAGAATTGAGAACATAATAATTAAAAATGCATAACAGCAAAACAAACAAGATTAAAACAAAGTCCTACTAAACTCAACCAACTAAAATTTTTATAAAGCCATAAGTAGGCTAAACACAGAAACCAAAGGAAAAAAAAATTATACACGTGACTGTTGCATAATCATAGGAGCTAGGGATTAATTCAGAAAGCAGTGTCAGTGGTGGCTCAATTACAATTTGGCAGAGGGTTCCATCTCTCGGTACCACTGCTCTGAATAGCACTTGAATGGCCTTCCTCAGGAGTAGCGGCTGTTAAGGAACATTAAAGTCAGAGGTGACTTCAGAAATGATTCTGGTGTACTGTCTGCATTTTAGAGACAAAATTACTAAGACCGGTGAAGTTAGGTCACTATTAACAGAGATATGTACAAGATGCGGTAAGGGCAGAAAAAAACAAACAAAACCCTCCTTGAGACAAGGAAGGCAAAGGAACCTTTGCTGTGGAAGAGGGACTCCAGGCTGAATTTAGAAAGATGAAAAATAAGTCCTCCAAATAATAGGGGGATTCCAGGCTAAAAAGCAAAACAAAAACAAACAACAACAAAAAAACCCACATTATATGCAAAAGCCTGAGGCACAATGTAGAAGGGTAAGTCCAGCACATTGTAAGCCAAAGGTAGAACTCAGGTTTATGGAGTATTAATAGTGTTAAATGAAGTTTAAAATGTGGGTCATGTGTTAAATATGTGTGCCATGCTAGAGAATTTAAATCCTATCCTACAGTTGATGGGAAAGGGAGAAAACTTTTTAGGTTAGAAGAAACACCATGAGGTTGGTATTTTAGAAAGAAACCTGAGCAGCTGCTTGAAGGATGCAGAAGATGAAAGAATTTAGGGATTAAAAACAAACAAACAAACAAACCTTCAAAAATCTGCTGAAATGTTCTACTAGGCTTTTTGGGTTCTATGTTGGTAGAATGAGTCTTCCTTCCTTATTTTCTCCTCTTTGCACTTTGTGCAGGATTTATTATTTATTTATTTATTTATTTATTTATTTATTTATTTATTTATTATTATTTTTTTATTGATGGATGGACATTTTCAAAAAAGATTTATTTATTTATTTGAGAGAGAGAGCAAGCAGGGGGAGGGAAAAGGGACAGGGAGAGAATCCTTAAGCAGACTCCCCACTGATGCCTGATGCGGGCCTATATCCCAGGACCCTGAGATCATGAACTGAGCCCACACCAAAAGTCCTATGCTTAACCAACTGAACCACTCAGACACCCCATGTGTTTATCATCTTCATTGTGATGATGGTTTCCCAGGAGCATAAATATGTTAAAACTTAGCAAAGTGTGTACTTTATTTTTTTTATTTTTTTGTAAGATTTATTTATTTAATCATGAGAGACACAGACTGAGAGAGATAGAGGCAGAGACATAGGCAGAAGGAGAAGCAGGCTCCTTGCAGGGAGCCTGATGCAGGACTTGATCCCGGACCCCAGGATCACGGCCTGAGCTGAAGGCAGGTGCCCAACTACTGAACCACCCAGGCATCCCACAAAGTGTATACTTTAAGTAGGCAGTTTATTGCATGAGAGTTACAAAATAAACTTTAAATAGGAAAAGGATTATACATTTGCAAAATAAATACAAGGCAATGATATATGAAATTTTTAAGAGGCTTCATGGAAGAAAGCTAAGTACATAATGGTTATTCTTAAAATTATCCATTCACCATAATAATTTAAAGAAGGAAATACTGGTGATGATGGGTTTACCAGGCTGTGAATGACAAGTCAAAGAAGTCAGAATCGCATTTATTATACTGACATATATGACTTTCCAACTCCCTAACTAAATTGAGATGAGATTTCCCAGCAGGGATATACTTACAACCCTTCCCACCAAAAATCTCCACATAACCAGCATTAAAATGTTCAGTAAAACAACACATGAGACTTGGTTCTTTGTGGATTTTAAAAAGGAATAACGCCCACATCCTATGCCAGTGAGCTTCTTGTATGTAATATACAGCATATTAACGAGTAAGTGTAGTCTAAAACTGCATGTGTGTGTGTGTGAGAGAGAGAGAGACAGACAGACAGACATAACTCCAATATAAGACAGAAAGAGGTACAGACAGGTAAATGAGTGAGGGTGCAGTGTTTACAGTGGAGGACAAAAGAACACTCTGCAAAGAATATGCTATTTGAAATAGGCTTGACACCTTGAGTTTGGGTGCAAAGTTTAGTCAAGAAAGGAAAGAGAAAAGAAGGAATAGTACAAGCAAAGGCATTGAATTAAAGAAGTCCAAGGAGAAGGAGGAGGAGAAAACCAAAGGAAACTATGATTCCTTAATACCAAATATTCTGTCAGTATTGACATTTCTCTAATTTTTGCTGTTTTTGTGATTGTTATTAGCAGTTTGTTTGACTCTAGATCCAAAGAAGTTATACAAATATCATGATGGCCTGATATGTCTAATTCTTTTTTCAACTATAGGTGTCACCTGCATAGTATCTTTTCCCCTTCCTTTCAATTTGTCCTATGTTTTTTCATTGGCATGATAAAAGACAGTGAACTAACTAGATGACATTACTTATCCCCCTGCCTGACAGACCCCTAGATTCCTGGTTCCTCACCAGGAATTCTTTTAAGATTTTATTTATTTATGAGAGACACAGAGAGAGAGAGGCAGAGACATACACAGAGGGAGAAGCAGGCTCCCTCAGGGGAGCCCAATGTGGGACCTGATCCCAGAATTGGGATCACGCCCTGAGCCTAAGGCAGACGCTCAACCACTAAGCCACCCAGGCATCCCCTTCACCAGGATTTTAGAGAAAGTATTTACTTGTTTAGTATATTCAAAGGGCTATATTAAGACAGACCCTTTCTGGAAAGTACTTTGCATTAGTGACTATCTATTATGAATAGAAAATTATGTAAATTTTATAAATGAATATTTTAAATACCTAGTGTCTAAGTGGTGAGAGGTTAACTTCATCACTATCATTTTTCTTCGTAAGCTAAGGAATTTCAGTTTATGTGTATAAATCTTTGAATATATTAGAGTAAACCATATAGAATTGCTTACAAAAGGAGCAATATTTCCCTTACTAAGCCCAATAGAAATGAAAGTGATTTTTATTTCCTCATAATTTAGTCAAAACTATTTATTTATAATTATCTAGTATATCTGATATGACATATTGCCATGCATTATTAATCAAGCAGATTTATAAACACCTAGATTAACACCCAGATTACTTTTTGAAGACAAGATTACTGTTTTAGTTCCTACATAATTCTCTGATTCAGTGTTAAATTTGTACTTAAAAAAGGCAACTAGAAATATTTGGCAAGATGTAAGGAAGGGAGAGGAGTTGGAAACTGTGTGAAAATGTCCATAATGACTTAAACAGATTATATATCATTAGGATCCCTCTGGGATGTCAAGGTCAAAATAAGTGAAGGTATTCATTGCTCATCAGTGAAAGTCAGGGCACAGAATGTAGTCACTTTCTAAGAACTATTATCCAACCTCATAGAACCAGGATTAATTTACAGAATTTAATGCTTAGTTGGAATAAAAATGTGCTTGTTCTCAGTGAATTGAGGATGAAGGTACATATAACAATCGTAGGTCTGAACTAGAATTATTTAATAAGCAGTCTGGTTGGAAGCAATTGGTCTCCAAGGAATGTTAGGCAATTTTCCCTCAATTTGAGTTTAACATCATGCCAGAAAAAGAACTCTAATGACTAGTTACAAAGTGACTGCTGAACAGACTTCTCTCTACCTTAACAAAAGCCAGAAAAGAATATTCGAGATGAAAGTAGCCACTATTACTCATTTGATTAGGTTTTAAAAGGCTCTTATTTTGGATGTGGAGCAACAGGAGTAAATTTGAAGCCCTTTGGTTGTCTCTGACTTAGGCCCTGAAAAAACAAAAATGGCCTTGCTTTAGTAGGAAGAATAATTAGTAAAATAAAGGAGGAAGTATACCCATGTGCTATTCTCTAGAAGACTAAATATATGGATCTCAAATTCCCAGCTAAAAATATCAAAACCTCAGCAATGGGATATACTCTTTAATGGCAGTTTGACAATCTTAATGTATGCACTAGGAGGAAGCTAGTACCCCTGAGAGTTATCCAGGAAGGAAGTTACTCCAATGAAGAAATAATGCCCTTTTAGAATTTTCTGATTTTGACTACAATACCCTCCCTGTTGTTGTAGTATTCATTGAGCAAAATTCTGAATATGTGATGCATCGAAAAGTTTTTGAGAAGCCTATTTGACCTATTCTTAGCATTACCAGCTTCTGGTATATTCAGCTTCATTTCCAAGAAGATGCCTAGATGAAATACAGCAATGTGTCATATTGCTGTAGGCATTTTGTTTCAATTAAAAGAAAAAAAAAAAAACAAACACTGGCCTGGTATTCAGAAACTAAAGTCATAATTTCAATTCTGTGGCTTTTTCTGTGACTACTGAAAAGTCATTGAAACTCTCCAAAACTCAGTTTTAAGAATTAGGGTAGATCAATATTATTAAAAGCTAAAATATCAAGAAAAATGAGGCCCAAGAATCCATGCAATTCTTTTGTATTATGAACTCACATTGGAGAGATTAGCAGCAATAGGGTAAAAAAGGAATGAAATTAAATTGTATGGAATTAACAATGTAGGCAGTGAAAAAATAGAACTATCAAAGATGACCACTTGAATCTTAGATTCAGTGCAGAACTGAATGGAGACAGAATCCTCTAGTTGAGCTACTGAATTTTAGAGATAAAGAAAGTAGAGACACCAAGTTAAAATGACTTTTCCAAGGTCAAAGCTCATGAGATGCAGATTGGGATTAATTCTAGGATTACTAATTCCAATCAAATATTTTTACCACTACACTATAATGAATAATTAGAAGTGGGAGAAAAAGGAAAATTGCAATGGAATGAGTTAAAATTTCATTAATCACACCATTTTCTAAAAGTTCTTTATAATCTTGAAATATCAACAAAAAGACAAGATTCTGAGATGCTGCAACCTGCTACAAAATATTTAACATCTGTCCAACAGAAGCTATCATTAAGTATATAATTCTTCACTAAAATGAATTATGTTGTAGTTACATATTAATACAAAAGTTTTGTTTACTATTGCATGCGTTGGCAAACAAAACCAAATTTTGAGTGAAAAATAAAATGTTAAAAAAATTATTCTACAACCCTCTAAGGGGTAGTGCTTCAAGAATGATGGGGTAAGGAGCTCTGCAGACCCTCTCCTCCCGCAAAACAGCAACACAACTGGTGAAAAATCATTAAAACACACAATCATTTAAAATACCAGGATACCATCCTATGGGCACAGAGCAAATCGAGAGACATTTCTTTAAGAAAAACTATCTTAAGAACAGAAAGAGTCTGTGGAATTTGAGCTATGTCCAGCTTCATTACCTGCACCCCAGCTCTGGGTTTATGGGAGCTCTTCCAAAAGCATGTTCGCTCCCTATTCTCCCGGCTGCCAGACTGGGGCTACAGTTTTACCGGAGTAGGGACAGACTGCTGACATTATCTTCTCCTCACCCCACCCCATCCCAAGTAGCAGAGGTTTTGTTTCAGACAGTTATAGGAAAGACTTACTCTCTTTCCCGCACCCAGCCCCTCAATGATAGTGCACAAATATTGGGACCTAGACCACCTTTACCCCTTGGACAGAGGTCTCATGCCAGGGAGGGCAACTTGAGACCAGGGTCTGGCAGTCTCATTCCATTGCCCACTTAGGGTAGAGTGTCACTCTGGGAAAAGCAGATTCCATCTCCAGCTCCTGTGCACTGGCACAGGGATTCTGCAAAGAGGGAAGGTAGGCCTTTAGGATAAAGAGCTCTGCAAGGCTGCCTTTTTGGAAGGAGAGTAAAAAACTCCATACCTAAAAGAGGTTGGTAGCTCTGATACACGCAATACAGAACATCCAAAAGTTCAGAACACTGAAGAAGGAGAAGGTATAGCCAGGAAGAGCCCCCTCAGGGTCACAGAGAGAAAAACATTATTCAACAATAATAGTTAGAAATGCTACTTCTCCACTTACAACGATAGATAAAACAGCTAGACAGAGGATCAACAATAGAACGTGAACAATACTTTAAAAAACTAACTGTAGACATCTACAAAACATTCCACACAAAAGTAGAATACACCTTCTCAAGTGCAAGTAGAACATTCTCTAGGATAGACCACAATAAATTTAAGAGGATGAAAATCATACAAAGTGGATTTTCTGACCAGAATAGAATGAACTTAGAAATCAGTGATAGAAGGAAATCTGGGAAATTCACAAATACATGTAAATCTATAATATACTCAAATAACCAGTGGCTCAAAAAGAAGAAATCACAAAGGAAATTAGAAAATATTTTAATATGAATAAAAATAAAGACACAAAATATCCAGACTAAAGAGATTCAACTGAAGCAGGGCTCAGAGATCATTTATAGTCATGAGCACCTGAAGTAAGAAAGATTTCAAAGTAATAACCCAATCTGCCACCTTAAGCAACTAGGAAAATAAAACCACACTAAACCAACAGCAAGCAGAATGAAGGAAAGAATACAGTGGAAAGAAATTAAATAAAAACAGTAGAGAAATTAAAAAAAAAAAATCAAAAGTTGATTCTTTGATAAGATCAACAGAATTTATCAACCTTTAGCTAGACCAGCCAAGATAAAAAACAGACTTATATTACTAAAATCCAGAATGAGAAACTTGATATCATTATGATCTTATAGGAAAAAAAATTAGCTAAGGAAATTCTATAAAGAACTAACTCTATCCTCAAAGATGACTTAGATAAAAATGACAAAGTCCTAGAAAGACTCAAAGTACTAAAACTGACTCATGAAAAGATAAAAATTCTAAATAGATTACAAATGATTAAGCAATTTATAAACTCTCCACAAAGAAAAATCCAGACTCAGTTGGCTTCACTGGACAATTTTACCAGATATTCACCAAAGAACTAGTACCAATTTTTCACAAAACCTTCCAAAAGATAAATAAGGAAGGATCACTTCCCAGCTATCCTTTGAGACCAATGTTAATCAAATGAGGTATTACAAGAAAAAATAAATATATAGTGCAATATCTCTTATGAATATAGATACAAAAGCCCTTAACAAAATATTAGCAAGATATACTGAACAATCTATAAATAGGATTATTCACCATGACTAAATATTGTACAAAAGATTCAAGTCAGTATCATCTGTATTTTTTTAAGCATTCATACTGGAAGTGAAGAAGAAAACTATCTCCATTTGCAGATGATATGATCTTACATGTAAATAATTCTATATAATACGCACACATGCACGTATACAACTATTGGAGCTAAATAAGTTAGCAAGATTGAAAGAGTCAAGGCAATATACCAAAACAATTGCATTGGTCACAAGCAATACAAAATTCAAAAAGTCATTTCACTTATTTGGAATATTTTTATGAAGACAATAGATGGTGATTGAATGCTTACCATGTGCCATCCATGACAGTTGCTCTTTATCAACTGTTACATTTAATTGTCCCAACAACATTATGAAGTTGGTAATGATACTCCAATTTTACAGAAGGGGAAGTCGAAATTAAGAAAATAATTTCATTTACAATAACATCAAAAAGATTTACTTAGGAATACTTTTTTAAAAGGAGGTCCGAGACTTCTACACTGAAAATTAAAGTTTAATATAGTATTTCTTAAAATTGAAGAACATCTAAATAAATGAAAAAAATCTCATTTTCTTGAAATGGAAGACTTACTGTTAAGAAAGCAATACATTTCAAACTAATGTACAAACTCAATATAATCCCTATCAAAATCCCAGGTTGCTTTAATGTAGAAATTGACAAGCTGATGTTAAGATCCATATAGAAATGCAAGGGATCCAGAAGAATCAGAACAATCTTTAAAAAGAACAAAGTTGGAAGACTCCTAGGTAAAATTCACATCTTGCCAAAAAGCTATAGCAATTAAGACAGTGTGGTACTGACATAATGCAATAGACATTTAGATCAATGGAGCAAATTAAGAGTCCAGAAATAAACCCATGCAATTACGGTTAACTGATTTTTGATGAGGATGCTAAAATAGTTCAATGGGGAAAGAATAGTCTTTCTAAAGAATGGTGTAAGGGATGATATGAGTATTTGCATGCAAAAGAATGAAGCTAGACCCTATCTCACAATATACAAAAACAAACAAACAAAAACCTCAAAATGGCTCAAAGACATATATATAAGACCTCAAACTGTAAAATATTCAGAAGAAAACATAGGAATAAATTAATAAACTACACCTTGGGCAAGCCATTTACCTTAACTTCTCTGAATACCATTGACCAGATGTTGACCAAACCCACTAGATATAGTTTCTTTGGGAATCTATAACTTTATAAGGCTGACCATTTCTTGGCACCTAAGAGGCGCTTGATACAAAAAAAAATGTTGAATAAAAATCTCTATGAATTGATCCATACCTATATTTCTAAGCTACCACTAACCTTTGGATGGATGTGAAACAACTTCAATTAAAGCAAACAGAATAACTTAAAAAAAAAAAGTCTGAAACACAGTTTAAATCAATATTCATTGATTTCTGGGACACTAAATTCAAAGAGCAATAAACAGAGAAGTTCCTAAAAGAAGTGACCACATAGACACTAATCAAAGAGATAATACATTTACAAGGAAATGCAGTTTCAGGTTCTCAGGAAGATTTGCATAATCGGGTAGTAGAAGCTTCATGAATGCAATGGTTGAATACAAAAGACAATAATCTTCCATCACTGTTGAAATCATTAAAAGCTATAAACTGCTGCATTAAAGTATGTAGTTTTAGATACTGTTCAATCAAAATATTTATTCATGAGAAAGAATACCTTAACAATAGACTCACAAAGTATGTCATTTGTCTTTTGGGTTTTTTTGTCATTAAAGCAATTTGCTGTTGTTATAAGGTTATTATGATGAAAGATATGACATTTGAGGCAATTGTGACATTGGCTAAATACTCTTTTCCCAAATGATTCACAGTTGAAAAGGCACATCCACTTTTCTAGTGTGGGCAAGTCATATCACTTAGTTGGCATATTTTTATGAAGACAATAGGCGGCTATTGAGTGCTTACTATGTGCCATCCATGACAGTTGCTCTTTGTCAACTGTTATATTTAATTGTCCCAACAACATTACGAAGTTCATAATTATATTCCAATCTTACAGAATGGGAAATTGAAAAGTGAGGGAATTAAATACCCTGCAGAATAGGAAGGCTTAGATACAAATTAGTGCTTACCCTAAATTTTGCTCTGTTCATACTCTTTTTCTAGATAGTAACTTCCAAATGTTTGTCAGGCCAAAGGACAATGAGTGAATGAGTGTTGAAGTTGGAGCTCCGATCTAATTCTGCTGAACTTGACAGTGTTATCTGGTGTTCTCACCTGGGATTAAAAGGTTTTTTTTCTTTTTTTAAAAGAGATTTTATTTATTTATTCATGAGAGACATAGAGAGAGAGAGAAGGCAGAGACACAGGGAGAGGGGGAAGCAGGCTCCCTCGTGGGGCTGGATTCCAGGTCTCCAGGATCATGTCCTGGGCTGAAGGCGGCACTAAGCCCTGAGCCACCCCAGCTGCCCAGAAGTAAAAAAAATTTTTTAAGAGAATATTATTATCTTAACTTTACGATGCTCATCTTAGGTGAATATTATGTTATTTCATTGAAACAGTTCAAGGTACCCTACTCTAGATATCATAGTGACAAGTCAAGTGATAGGAAGTATAGTAGAAAGATGATAATTCTCCATATCCAAATGTCTAAATTCACAAAATCTCAAAACTTAATCTTTCTGAATCCATAGTGTATTCTCCTGACAGCTCCATCTGTTAATGACATAGAGTAGATCTCTGAGTACAGAAGGGACATACAGGACAGTTCAGGAAGGAGTTCCCCAGAGAAAGATGCATGCTTGCCAAAGCAAGAAAGAAAGCCTAGCAGTAAGAATTCATTCCATTACAATATTGTAGAATTGCTTTAGATCTACTAGTCAAATCTCATTATAACAAAATGCAGAGCTTTTCATGAACTCACACTACTAATTTGTTTTAGCTTCCATTCCTAGCTTCTGCTGCTCTGCCTATTCAGCCACCTGGGGTTAGTACCCATTGAATCCAAAGGCATTAAATTTGTAAGAGATGTTTTAGGATCCATTTGGTGTTACATTTTTCAAGTTCACATTCTCTCACAATTATACACTGATTTAACAGTTCTGGGGGCGGGGGTGGGAGGGACTTGTGTTTTTAAGCAGCTTATAGGTAATTCTAAAGGGCTGCCAGGGTCAAGAATTTTGGTACAAGCCCAACCATCCATCTAGAGCTTTAGACTCCTCTCCTTTCATTAAATAATCCTCTAAACCTTCTTTAAAATTTACTGGTGACAGAGTACAGACAATTACTAGAGGCATTCCATACATTGTAGGGCCATGTTAACTCATCCAAGTTCATAGCTAAATTGTAGAACTAACATTCCATTAAACCCAAGCCTTAGTTTTCATTAAAAGGTTGTTTTCATCCTTATATATCTGTCTCTTTACAGATAATGAAAAATAAGCATAAAACAAGTTAAGATTTTTTTCTGAAAATAAAAGACATAGAATAATAGAGTGTTATGCCTTAGAAAATTTTTCTATAAGACTTTCTAGAAGTATTCATTAATGGCTTTAGTTAATCCAATTTTCATTCACAAGACTAGCTATATTTATTTAGTAAAGATGCTTTAATTGGTATAGACTATTGAGGGCTTCATTCATTACCTATCTTGAGACATTAGAATATAATACTTAATATATGTATGCTAATGGTACAGTATACCTTGGAAGAAAAACAGAATAAAATTATACAATCATGGAATTAATTTTATATTAAGCAATCTTGTTAAATAGCCTTAAGTATTTCTCAGAATGACTGGGTCACCTAAAAGGAACTGTACACTAGACTTAGCTCTGTCGGCAGCATATTTCATTTTGGGTGGTATTTCTCAGAACCCATAGATCAGAAAAAAATCAGAGCAATTAATCTTATATAATTTTAAGTGTGAATTTAAAAAGACAAGAAACAGAGTTCTCTACCCTTTAAACAATTATATAGTTTATAAATTTCTTGCTGTAGAGAAATATATCACTTTTTGTTGCTATTCTTCAGAGCTAATTGAATTGAAGGACGAAATATTTACATAGCAGTCAGCAGTCATGGGGCATACTAAGACAGTTTCTATGTGATTTTCTATTCTTTTGAATTTCAATGCTAAGATTATATGTGGAATGTACTCTTCACTTCAAAATGGAAAAGAAAACAAATACACCTGCTATGGCTAAAAACTAATGTTCCAGATATTCTGATTTCCTCCACTGTTATATTTATGATAATACCATACAGTTATAATCTAGTGTGTAGGACATGCCTTCATTTGCTCATAATTTTAAACAAAGAGTTTTAATTTATTCTATTAATATATTTAAGCAAAATCTTAATTTAGATAGAATAGCTAAACATCTAAGAAAACAAACACCAAAAGAATGAATTTTTTTATATTCATATCAATTGGTTTATTAATGATGAGTCTATTATCTAATTTAAGCATTTAAAACTATTTCTGAAGGGCTCTATCTAATTAATCCACATTAACCTAATTAAATCATAGTTTATATTTGAAATAACAAAACATTAATGATTTTTAAATATTCTGTATTTCAGACTTTAATTACTTCCACTTTTTATATAATTCATTAATTATTTATTTGACAAGTATCTTCCATGTAAAAAGGAAAGTGTTAGATCATAAAGAGAGATAAAAACGAATAAGACAGATGCTTTGCCCTATTTGATTTTACCATATGATAAAGGAGACCGAATCAATTCAATTTGATCCAACAGTATTATTAAGTGCCTGTTTTAAGCAGTAACTAAACTAGGAGAGACATCAGAAAATGAATGAAATAGAATCTCTTGTCTACAAGATACTTTGTGATTTAGTGAGAGAGACAGAAAGATAAATAATTAGAATATAGTACGGTAGGTGATCTAGTTGAAATATATATATATTAATATATATATTGAATATATATATTGAAATATATATTGTTTAAAGGAAGTTAGATGGAAGAAGAAATTAAGCACCTTGAGATAGTCACAAATTGCTCATTGAAGAATGACTTGTGAAATATAGTTAGCTTATAAGAAATAAGATTAACATGCACACTTTCAAAATGTTCATTCATCAAAAGATAGCTTAAGAGGGTTAAAATGCAAGCCACAGGAAGGGAATGTATAGTTGTAACACATGAAACCTATAAAGGGCTTCTAGGCAATATATTTAAATTAGTTTTACAGTTTAATAAGGAAAAGAGGATCAATCTAATTAAAAATGGACAAGAGACCTAAATGAATATGTCACAAAAACAGGATATCCAAATGGTCATTAAATATATGAAAATATGTGCAACCTAATTAAAAATCAGAGAAATGCAAAATAAAATCACAATGAGATACATACCTACTATTGTCTGAAATTGAAATGATCTATAACAGCAAATTAGCAAAGATATGCTTATGCTTATAGGTTTGTATCATTACAATCAATTGGGGCAAATTGTCATTGTCTACCAAAGTTTAACTTATGTATAGTCTAGGACACAATAATTCAACCCTTAGATACATACCTAACAAGACATATACATCACAAGACATATACATCACAAGACATACACAAAAATGTTATAATAGACAATGTTTGGAAACCATGGAAATGTTCATCAACAGTAGAAATAACAGAATACAGCATTAAAAAATAATTAAGGTTACATAAGACAACATGAATGGAAATCATAAAAAATGAACAAATAAGACTGACACAAATAATACATATATTATGATTGCATTTATATAAATTTTAACAACAGAAAAAATTAAACTTCAATGTTAGAAGTCAGGGTAGTGGTTATTTTGGAAAGGAAATAGGACAGTAATTGGGAATGGCATGCAACAAACATATATAAAGTACTGTTAAATTTCTTGACATGTGTCAAGAGAATGTCCACTTTGTTATAATTCATTGATTGTACATTTTTTACTTAGTATGTGTTTCATACTTATATTCCATAATTATTTAAAAAGGGAAAAGTACTGAGTGTCTCCGTGGTTGAGTGTCTGCCTTTGGCTCAGGGTGTGATCCTGCGGTCCTGAGATCAAGTTCCACATCGGGCTCCCCATGGGGAGCCTGCTTCTTCCTCTGCCTATGTCTCTGCCTCTCTCTTTCTGTGTCTCTCATGAACAAATAAATAAAATCTTTAAAAAATAATAAATGAATAAATAAATAAATAAATAAATAAATAAATAAATAAAAAGGGAAAAGTAATACTTCAGACTTATCTTTCTCATATAAATTCTCAACTTTCACTGATGCTGCTGCTTTCTTATGAAAACATTAAAGTGCTAAGCATTTTCTGCTTTTTAACTTGGAATGGGTTTGGTTGGCACTCAGCAATCACCAAATTATAAAACTAAAATGGCAATAATTCGATCATTGCACTCTTAACTAAGGATATGTAAGACAGGGTCTACCAAGAAAGAAAGTACTATAATTCCAAGAGAAGTTAAAGATTCTCTTGAAAATTAGACAGAATCATATTACAGGCAAATAGAATTATCAATTATTTAAGTCAATTACTAGAAAATGTATTGCAAATATACTACCATTTTCATCTCAGACATAGACCTGGGACACCTCATTTTGATGAGCTTTTTAACCTCACTTTCTGTTTTGATGCTGTACTTTCTCTTTTAATTTCAGAAATTTTTACATGAACGGGGCTTACTGACATATGACTGACAAATCAGCCCTGAATTTAGTTCTCTTCAATTTTATATGTTACTAACCTGAGAATAATCCAATACACATTTCAATATGATTAAGCTATAATTGATTTTAAATGTAGTGTTTAAACCTACTGGCAATTCCACATTTCTTCATTATTACTGCAGTACTATAAGAAATGTATAATAATATGATATTCCTGTAGATCTTCCTGAATATGAGAATACTACAGTATTTCACAAACCATAGATTCCTGGGTTTGTACTTTAGATGCTTCCTGTCACCAGCTGTGAAATCACTGTTCCCTGTATATTTTTCCAGCTATCTCCTTGCACATGTTTTACTAAGCTGTTTTTTTTTTTTTAATGTTTCACACTCCCTGATAGTTCAGGGAACTTCAAGACTCCATACAAAGAGAGGTTTTCCTCTTTTTGAGTTTTATTTGGCTACCTGTTTTGTTTTTTTTTGGGGGGGGGTGTGGTATTCTTTTTCCTAGGTCTTATATAATATTTTCCTACATCTCTTAAGTAATAGCAACAATGATATTGCAACAATAAATCATTAATATTTATTGAGTGTTTATATTTGGTACTATTCTACAGGAGATTTTATATGTTGTTATGTTATATATTATATATGTATGTTATATATAAACACATATATGTTACATATGTAATTTTATGCAACTGTAATAATTAAATTTAATGAATATTTCCTATGTGCCAGCCAGAATTCTGTATATTTTACATATATTAATATCTTTACATTTATGCAATCTCAATGAAGTAAATACAAATTCTCACTGTCATTTTTTTCAGGTGAGGAACTCAAAGGCCTGGAGAGCTTAAAGAATCTGTAGAAACTCCCATAGGTTGTAGGCTACCAACGGAAGTTTCAAATCCACATGGGTTGATTCTAAACCTCAAGTTCCTAAGAACCTACTCTTGTCCTTTTTACTGGTAAATATAAATGTATTCATTCTAAGGACTTCCTATATTTTAGTAGAAAGAGGTGGACTTCTTGACACTTCAATAAGGAGGAAACAAATCCTCCATTGGCCTTGGTTCTACTGCCATAAACTATACCTAGTCCTGACCAGGTTTTTTTTTTTTGTGTGTGTGTGTGTGTGTGTGTATGTGTTTGTTATGTCAAGTACTATTTTTCAAAATGGAGACAGCTATAAGTATCTTAAATGAAACAGTGCAGATCATTCTCTATTATTGAAAAAATAAATGAATATTTTACACAGATTAATTATAACAGTGAAAAATCTATTGAACTAAAATGTCTTTACCAAGAAGAAAGGCCAGAAGCACATTAGAGGATACATATGCCTATCTATAATTTATTTGGTGTCTTTTTGTTTTTTCTTAGAACAATAATGTCAGTTCATAGCACACATTTCAATTATACTGAAATGTAGAACATGAAACATAAAAGCTCACTTAGTGCCCTATCATCTCTAAAGACAACTACCATTGGCAGTTAGGTCATATTACTCCAACTGAATTTTTGCTTTGTTTATAAATACTTGTAGATTTACAGATATGAATATATTAAACGTAATATATTTTAAAATACTAGTATTATTACTGTTAATTTTATACAAATGGAATAATATATATATATATTTCTTTATAACTTACTTTTTCACTTAATACAGAGTTACCTATCTGTGTAGATATTTTATAAATCACTCCATTCCTTTTCATTATTTCATTTCCCCCTATATGCAGAGCATAATTTATTTAACCATCTTTTATTGATCAATCATTGCTTTCTTTTCTTTTTTACTATTAAATACAATGCTAGAATTAACACTGTGTGTATGTATGTGTGTATTGGGGGAGTAAGAGGAAAGTTGAAACATCAGGTCAAGAATTTGAAGATCTCATTACTAAGAGATATTGCCAAATTCCAACTCCCCAAATTATATCTATTTTTATTCCTTTTATGCTTGCCAGCAATAGCCACTATTATTTGCATTCTTAATAGCTCTCTCTATATATATTCCTAAAAGCCTATGGCCTCAGTAATACAATTAACAAATCTAAAGAAATTAGCTAAGACAAAGGAGCAAAGATGCATCCTACCAAAGCTGTCAGTTGGGTTGGTAAGAAAGCAACTTGAGGTGTTCATGCCTTTAATAATTAAGGTCTGTGCTGTATAAAATTTGCTGAAAGATCAACCTTTATTTTATTTATCTGTATAACAACACCCACAGTCTTCTAATAACCTCCATTACAGAAAGTTAATTGTAAGGATATTATGAACAAACTTATATCTCACTATTATAAATCATAAAGCAAATACACATCATCATAGAAACTTCAGGTTAGGAAATAAATTTATGTACTTGCTAAGTATCTTTTTACAAAGTATGTAAACTTTTTACAAAGTATATAAATCAGAGAAAAAGGCATATACACATGAACATAACATTTTTGCTACACTTTTACAACAGGGTTCATTCAGATTGATAGATAGATAGATAGGCTGGCAGATGATAGATAGATAGATAGATAGATAGTTAGATAGATAGATAGTTCCAGCTCAACAGATAAGCATCCGAGGATTACATAGTGGATTTTTCAGTGACTAGTGTTCTAAATCCTGTAGACTTATAAAACTATAATCACTTTCTATTCAGCTCATCAATCATAAAGTATCAGCTCCTCACATAATGGGAATTTAACACAGATCTGGTACCTTTGATTTAAAGAAAATTGACAAGAAAGTATAATACATTTGAGGGTGGCTTAATAAATTTTTTAAGGTAAAATTCTACAATAAAATTATTTTTCAGGACATGTGGGTGGCTCAGTTGGCTAAGCGTTTGCCTTAAACTTAAAAAGAGTCCAGGGATTTAGTCCTTGTCAGGCTCCTGGCTCAGCAGGCAGCCTGCATCTCCCTTTCTCTCTGCCCCTCTCCTCACTCTAGTGTGTGTGTGCAGGTGCTCTCTCTCTCTCTCCTCAAATAAATGAAATCTTTTCAAAAAATTGTTTTTAAGTCGTTCAATCTTAGGTTTGCCATACATTATGAGTGAATTTCTTTTGAAGAACATAATTTTTATTTAAATTTGCATGTTTTGCCTTTTGAAAGCACCTACAGCCTCAGAGTCCACCCAACTGAAGATATACTAGAAACCCATCATAGGTCAAAATTTAGCAATGAGCTCGCATTAGGGTTTTATCTCATTTTATAAAACACAGTAAATAGTAAAAAGTAATTCTTAACATTCAAAATAAAGATTTACATTGTACATTTTTAGTAATTGCTTTTGAATGTTTCCTTTCAATTTTTAAAACTGTTCATTGCCTCTCCACTGGTTCCTTTTGCATTACCTCTGAAATGACAAAATGGTGAAATATACTGTATGGAAAACATCTCCAATATGCTTTAAGGCATCCTCTTAAACTGAATATTATTTCTGGATGTTTCTTTTTTTTAAAGATTTATTTATTTATTCATGAGAGACACAGAGAGGCAGAGGGAGAAGCAGGCTCCCCACAGGGAGCCCAATGCAGGACTTGATCCCAGATCCCAGGATCATGCCCTAAGCCGAAGGCAGACGTTTAACCACTGTGCCATCCAGGCGTCCCTATTTCTAGATGTTTCATCATCATTTGATAGTCACTTAAAGGTGTCTCTAAAAATATTCTTTGAAACATTCTTTATAGTCTTTATAGTTTGTTTTTCCCAATTTAGAGTAAACATATCAACTGGCAGTCTAGTGTCAGTGTTGGACATTATATGTCTCTTCTTTTTATTTTTTTCTGTCTATATGATAGATGACCTCACACAAAATTATAAAATGTTTATGACATTCATGGCTCACACAAAAGAGTTTCAAAGAACTGCAGAAGGTTATGTTGATTAAGCAGAGGTATTTTCTATTAATGGATTGCTGAAGTGAATGAAAAGGGAGGTGCTGAGGAAGGCAGGAGTTTGTTGCCTCCTGCAGTCAACATGCAGGCTATGGGGATGAAATGCACTTGAACATCTTGGGATGTAATGCTTTTCTAGAATGTTCTGGAATCTTCTGTAATATCTGCATGTCATACTTTATTCATTGGGGCATTAAAAATAAGCAAACAAGGAAAGAGAACAAAATACTTTTTTATGACAGTACAAGAATAATCATGTAATGTCATCACATTCTATCAAAGGTATAAATCATATTGCATCCAGCAACATCACAATACTTTTTTTGCTGTCACAATGGTGTTAATTTTTTTATGAGTTTATTTATTTATTCATGAGAGACACACAGAGAGAGAGAGAGATAGAGAGAGAGAGAGAGAGAGAGGCAGAGGCACAGACACAGGCAGAGGGAGAAGCAGGCTCCATGCAGGGAGCCCGACTTGAGACTCCATCTCCAGGATCATGTCCTGAGCTGAAGGCGGCGCTAAACCCTGAGCCACCCAGGCTGCCTGACACTGGTGTTAATGTTAAACATGTCAATGAGAACTCCTTTTCCGCTTGAGCCTCAACAAACTCATTGATTAAAATGATGCAAGTCCTTATGGAAAAGTACTTCCAATAGCCACACATATATCCTCATTTTCCTGCTTCTAACATCCTAACACAATAGGGTATATAGCATTTTGGATAATTCTTTTCAAATGGCCATTGATTGAAGCTGAATCTATAAACATCTGCATTTCTTGTATGCTTGAAGCTGAACACAATGTTACATTTCCAGTGAAAAATTAAGAATATATGTATGTATTTAAGGGGCTGTCAGTTCTGAGTTTTCCTATTTGACATTAATTCTTACAGGCAGCAACCATCAGACAATTATGAAGCAGTCCACTTTGTAAATTTCAGCCTTCATTAAACTTAAAAAGATATTTTGTTTTTTACTTTTGAGACTTAATCTGTAGCCAAAAATTGGCTGTATAACTGCCTTACAAAGGTTCCAAAGAACAATTATAATATTACACAAGGAATACCTAGAAGATAAAAACAAGATGATTTTTCATATTTATGAAATAATTTTTAGAAAATGATTCTACTGGATGAGCTACTACTAAGTCCAATGATCTCTTGAAGAGAAGAATTTAATCGTACAAAGAGACCACATTCACATTTATGCAGAAAAGCAGATGTTTACAACTTTTGGCTCAAGATGTAAATTATATATGTAGCAATTAATTCACTTAATTACAAACTGTTAAATATTTATACTCATATAAAATTACTTCTCTTAAAATATCTTGCATGTTTAAGTTTTAAGAAACAAGGAGAAAATTCAAGGAGATTTTTATTTGCTTGTTAAATGTGGCAATATTGTTCAAATTATATTAAAATTAAAGTAATAAATGCAGATTCTGAGCAAAGAAATTGAGAAATAAAGATGACTATAAAATAATATTTTATGAGAGCATTTGCATATTTTGACACAGTAAAATGGCATATGTGGGTATTAGTACAAAGTTGGGTTTTTTTTTAACTAAAGACTATCATTATAAAAGAAAATAATTGCAATTTTTCAAAGCAGTTCTGACTTCTATAAGAATAGCTGTTTTTCACAAATTGGATTCAGACAACTTTCAGTCTTATATATGAAGCAGTGTTCCAGGAAAAAGTAGTAACATAACAAAAAAGTTAAAAAAAAATAGTGATATACAGGTAACATGAAGTTATAAACGAATTGGAATTAGTAGGGAGAATATGACTACATGTCAGAAATCCCTTTCTCTGGTCTTTACCAACCAAATATGTGTCAGTGAATTTGAAGTATCCTCATTCATGACATGAGAACTCCTATAGTAGGTCCTCAATATCTATTGATGAAAAAATGAATGAGTTGAACACCTCTATGATTGATCATACAAGAAGTAACCTAGTATCATCTGTTATTTACTAATAGAAGCCACTAAGATAAAGTATCTGTACATGCAAAAAGATAAGGGAAGGCCCACAAGTAATAAATGAGCAGCATGATTATATAAAGAACAAATCATGACAGACAAACCTGATTGCTTTTTCTGATAGAAATACAAAATTAATGAATAAAGGGAGTGCAGTACAAGTAATATATTTGGGTTTTCATAGAGTATTTAATTCAATGTTTCATAAGCTCTGACTTACAAAATTAATTCAAATTGGCTTGGAGATGATTATTCTCACATGGTTTGAAAACCATTTAAAGAGCTGTAAACAAGGGGTAATGATAAATGGCAACAGACAGAGCTGGGAGGAGGAGTGAACTGCCACTAAGGTTGATTTAAGTCTTGGGTTTTAGTATCTTCATTACTAACATGCAAAATGGAATAAACAACACACAAATGAAATTTGAAAATGACAATAAATTGAAAGTACCATAAACATAGGAACAGTAAAATAGTCAAGAAGATGTAAGCTGGAACATTAAAAGAGACTAAACAAAAGACTGCCCAACTAAAAAGGCAAGTGTATGTTCAAAGACAGTTTGGATATATTATAAGCAAACAAAGCCAGACAAACCTGGCAAAACAGGTTGACAAAATAGGTTAGCACAATCCCCGAAGTCATGCATTATGGAAACTCCTTTAAATAAAGTATGCACAGATTCTGATGCATGTCTCCATATTGACAGCTCTATAAATGGAAAGGAGCCTTGAGATTATAGTGTAATCCAAATTCTGACTTTCAATATAATACTCCAAATAGGATAATATATATCCTTATGGAGTGACTTTACACATTCAATTATCTGTTTTACTCTAGATACTTTATTTGCAACAAAAGTCACAACAAAAACACTATAATTTGGCTATTCTTTGACACTGAGCACACATACAGGTCTTCTCTTCCCTCATGAGTGCAGTTGAAGTGTATGTAGGGAATATAGCCTAGACAAAAGATAACCATGAAGGTAAATCTTGTGTAAATAACTTTTGGATTATCCATGGCACAGTGCTCCCTCTTCATCTGTGCAAATAATTGAGAGTCGATTGTACACACATATAAGGAAAGATAAATAGGGAAGACAAATGACTTCCATGAAAATATTATTACTCCACTCCACTTTATCCCCTTCTATTGGACAACTCAACAAATTAGAGGGAATTCAGAGCAATGAAACAAAAGTGATAAAGGCAATAAAGTTACCCATTTATGAGAATGAATTAACTGAGCTAACCCATAGACTGCATCTGACAGCTATGAGCAAGCTATAATGGGCAACACCCAGTTGTAGGCTGAAAATCTGCAAAAGGTGAAATATGATTTTCATGGGATAAGGACAATTTCCCTCCCACACTAATTCTCCAATAAAGAAAATTATAATTTAGAGAAAACATTATTGCCTAAGGTACTGTTAACAAATTTGATGTAGACTTTTACTGCAGAACTGTTTTTGATGGACTTAAGAACAAACTCTTGATTATTTGTGGCTAAAAAAATGCAAAGTTAGAAAATATTAATGAAAATCATAGTGATTTTGAAATCAGATAGACCTAGGTTGGAATATTGGCACTGCTATCCATATAATATATATGGATGTAGCCAAAGGTACTCATCTGAAAACAGAGATAATAAATTTAATTCACAAACATGTTAAATGAAAAAATAGGTACCCTCTGAATGTTAAAATAATAAATAATGAAAAAAACACAGTTGCCTTTGAAACATATACAAAAATATCTATATTTTCCGTATTGTAAATCTAAACTTTTTTAACTGTCATCCCTGATTGGAATGGAAGATGGTAGAAAAAGCATGATATCTGAGATAATACCTACAAATTATATGACTTAGGTATTTTATTTAAAATCTGAATCTCATAGTTCTAATTTATAAAAGCTGCATAGGTCAGTAGAATATAAGGCACAGGAAAGGACATATAGTGGATACAGAATAACTATTCATCTTCCTTTACACTCATCTTTGTCATTCCCAACCTAATACCTACTTTTACTACCAGTTTGTCTTATTTTCTTTAATATATATTTCCTCTTGGGGCATATTTGACATCAGTTTAGACAATGAAACTAAAATTTGGATAGGGAGTACATTCTGCTTCTGTTTTCTTTTTTACCTTCTAACAGTTTAAAAATTAACAAATAATATTAATTAATATTAACAAATAATATATTTGAAATTATTCCAGCTCAGATTGTTACATTAAAGAAATATTATACATTATTAGCTTAAGTATTCCTATATGTGTTGTCTTTGTTTCATTAAATCTCAGAAATACAAAGCTGTATTTATATTGCTCATTTTTTCATCACTGAATAAAAGCTTTCTGATAATAGATGACAATTAGGCATATACTCAACCTCTTACTGCTCATCCCTGACCCTTTCAGTTTGGCACTAGTATCTGAAGCCTGACATCTGACTGAAGAGTGAGGAAATAGACAGCTAGGCTTAGGTCATCTTCTTTACATATTTATTTTTGACAGTTGTAGGTCATCTTCACAGGGAAAACTATAAAGTAATATAAGTATATTAAAAATAAAACTGGGAACTTTTAGAGCTGAAATTCCCTCTTCTCAGGAAATCTATTTTATTAATGTCCTTTAAAAACTGTACCCTGCCCTCACCATCATTTCAGCAAGTTCTTCCTTCATAAAGAAGGATGCATTTCTTTCCATCTTCCAAAACCCAATAATTTCCCCCACTGTTCTGTTCTACTGAATTAAAACATTTCTTAAACAGGAAATATTTCTATTTTTTAAATATTTTATTTATTTGTTTGAGAGGGAGGGAGTGCATGAGAGAGCACAAGCAGCGGGAGGGGCAAAGGGAGAGGAAGAAGCAGGCTTCCTGCTATCAGGGAGCCTCAGGTGGGGCTCCATCTCAGGGCCCCAGGATCAGGACCTGAGCTGAAGGCAAACACTCCACTGAGCTACCCAGGCACCCCTTTAAGCAGGAAACATTTCAATTACCTGGAAATAAAACTTTCCTAATAAGTCTAGGTGAGCTATGGTAGAAGAGGATATCTCTGAGAGCAGTGGTTTCCCACCTCCAGGAGTATGTAAGCCATATTGTTAAAAGAAAGGAATGAATGTTGAGGAACAGAATCTATTCAGGGTAAGGGTGAATCAATTCCAAGGAGTTTCCACCACTAGGGACCTCAGAGGTAAAAGAGGGATCTCCTATTTATTTCTAGAACACTTCTGAATTGAAAATGATTATTCAGTACCTCTTATGTTCCAGGTACCATACCAGATACTGGGAATACAAAGGTAATTGAAGCATGGATCTGCCCTTCTGAGGTACTATGCTATTCTGACCTACTGAGGTAAAAAAAAAAAAAAAAGTACGGGAGAGTATACTATGATGTGTAAGTATAGCGAGACAGATAATGTATTTGGGGCTATGGTAGCATAAGGAGGTGGCACTTAGCTCAATGGGACATTTAGAGAGGGCTCTTATTTCTAATCTTTCATAACACAGGGTCCATATGTTTGTGTGTAAGAATTTTTAACACCTTTTACTTTGTCAACTTGCTATTTTGATAGTTGCTAAGAGAGTCCAAAAGAGACTAAGCTAAAAGATGCTGTCACTCACTTAAAATACAAAGGATTTTAGTTTTCTAGTCATAAAAGCATACACACTTATTGCACAAAACTGGCAAATACAGAATAGACATGGGGGAAAGAAAATAATAACCACTATTGTCATTCTTAAAGATTACTTGTTTATTTGAGAGAGCAAGAGTGAGGGAGAGCACACAGAGGGAAAGGGAGAAGCAGACTCCCCACAAGCAGGGAGCCCAATGGGCTCTATCCCAGGATGCTGGGATCATGACCAAAGGCAGATGCTTGACCAACTGAGGCACACAGGCACCCCTATTTTTTTTAAGATTTTATTTATTTATTCATGAGAGACAGAGACAGAGAGAGAGAGAGGCAAAGACACAGGCAGAGGGAGAAGCAGCCTCCATGCAGGGAACCCAACGTGGGACTCGATCCCAGATTCTCCAGAATCACGCCCTGGGCTGAAGGTAGGCACCAAACTGCTGAGCCACTCAGGGATCCCTGGCACCCCTATTTTTATTTCAGTCTTTCTCTTTTCTCTCTCTACACATAGGCAAATAGAAAATTATAATATATATGTATTATTATATGTATTAATGTATGATATACATGTATATCCATGGGCACACATATATCTATGGTAGCACAAATGATTTTTATATTCTAAAAAAATCCAATATCATTTTATCTAATTATCTAATATTTGTAAAGCACTTATTATGTGAAAAATAATAGTTGCACCTTGTTCATAAACTTGTGATAATTAAAGGAGCCTATACATGTCAAGAAGTTAGAAGAGGACCTGAGATACAATATGATGCAAATAAACACAATTTTTATTAGCATTATTACATTGCTTTCAGTATATTTATATCAGGATCACCTGTTTCCAGAGATAAGGGATATAACACTATTTTTTATAAAAAAATATTAAAAGTGATAAAATAGATAAGTCTGTTCAGAACTCTATTTCTGAGAATTTCTCAAGTCCTCTCTTTCCCATATACTAATTCACTGACATAATCATGTTGGAAATTGCTGTCATCTGGCCTCTGTTAACATGGCCAGGGGTCAATCAGACTCCTTCCCTGAAATTAATTGTGAAGAGGAAATGAACAAACAAAAAGTCATTCTTACTTTGGGTATCTTAATTGAGAGCTATAAGCACAGGAGTAATTGGCAGCCCTGTTTTCCACTTTATGGGTAAGAGAAGCAGATGACAGTGTATGAAGATAGAAAATGAAGCCAATTCTTAGGAGAAATAGAAATGAGAGATGGACACAATATTCATATGGTCTTTATATTCAGGATTTCCATTTTTCCTGAGGCTCTACTTCCCCCCAAAAAAGAGAAAAAAATCTCTCCTTGGGTTTTATGAAATAATTTTATATTACTACCATAAATTCCCATTTTGCTTGAGATACTTTAGGTCTAACCATTTAATTTTATAGATAAGGTAACAAAGTTCCAGAACAGCTAAATTACTTGCCCAGTGTCATACAACTTTTAAGTTGCAGACGTGGAACTGCAAATAAGATAAATTTGAGTAATTTGTTGAATAATTCTACAGAATTTCTAATAAAGCAGTGGTCCTTTATATCAGGCAGGAAGAGAAAGGGAGAGAGGACAAGGCTAGATATGAAAGCAACAACTTGCTCTGCTCTTCCAAATCCAGAAATATTGAGAAAAGAGATCATGGCCAGATGATATCTGGAATTCATATGAAAAGATTTTTTTTAATTTATTTATTCATGAGAGACAGAGATAAAGAGAGAGAGAGAAAGGCAGAGACACAGGCAGAGGGAGAAGCAGGCTCCACGCAGGAAGTCTGACGTGGGACTCGATCCTGAACCTCCAGGATCATGCCCTGGGCCAAAGGCAGCACTAAACCACCGAGCCACCCGGGCTGCCCTGAAAAGATTTTTTTATAGCAATTTTGTTTCCTTTAGTTTAAAACAAAGTAGTTTCAAACTTTTATTAAAATTCCAGTTAACATATAGTATAATATTAGTCACAGGAATAGAATTTAGTGATTTATCACTTACATCAGTGCTCGTCACAAGTGCCCTCCTTCATCCCCAACACCCACTTGACCCATCCCACCACCCACCTTCCCTTCCAGCAACCCTCAGTTTGGTTAAGAGTATGTTTTATGGTTTGTCCCTCTCTCTTTCCCTGCCCCCAACATGTTCATTGTTTTGTTTCTTAAATCAAACAAGAAGACTCTTCAAATCTAATGCAAAGTACATGGATGGAGAATACTTTTTCCAAAGATAAAGCTTCTGAACTCCAAGAGTCAAACAAACTGGTCATATTCTAGATAAGACTACTGACAAACAAAATCTTAAAAAAAAAAAAAAAGGCTATTAGCAGTCTTCCAATAGTCTCAAAAGAGCCTCCTAGGGGCATTACTCCTACCCTAACTTTTGCTTTACCTAATCGTGTCAACTTGTATCCTCTAAGAAAGCTGTGCATCTACCATTGAATGTGCATCAGTGATATGGAGCAATGATGCCTTAAAAAGATCATCTCTCAATTTTTACTACCATAGCCTTCTATATGGGAAATGTGTCTATAAACAACATACTGATCTCTTCAGACTTTAACACATATACAAAATCTCCTCTAAAAGCCATTGATGCAATACACTTCATTAAATAATGAGTATTTAACATTGTTTTTTTTTACTTATATTGCTTAGAAAGCAAATAAGGAACATTTCTACAAAGCAAGTAAAAACAGAAATACAAATAATTTTACTGTCATGAATAGATTGTATGTATAAATTTATGCAAAACAATGAACACAATTCATAATAACATTACTAATGTCACCAATTTCTAAACTACATTCTATAGCTATAATTTTGTCATCATTCTTTGTTTCCATACCACATCATCATGGTTCCTGGCACGTAGTAAGTGTTTAACAAATGTTTGGTGAATTAATAAAATCTATTAACAATCCTCACCCTGCTGGGTTTCTCTGTGACACTTCCAGCAGCTCAGCACTCTACACAGCCCAAACAGCTTGAGAGGTGAAAATTTGCACTCTAGTGAAGAGAGTTCTAAACAGGAGGCCAGGAAAAGAAATTCTTAGATTTCGATCTATCTAGACACTGGCATTAAATTTTCTCATCTATAAAGCATGTTTGCTCCTCTAAATATTTCTAAGGGCTAACTTCTAATAACATTCTACATTTTTTTTAATGACCAGGAAGATGTCATAGGTACATTTCAAAGCAGAAGAGGGTGGGAATCCTAGCTTTTCCATTTATTTGTGACTTTGGACAATTTATTTAACCTTGTTTCTTCTTCTCTTAAATAGGAATAATAATATTTACTTTATAGAACTGTTATAGGATAAATTGAAATAATGTGTGTAAAGCACTAGTTATAGTGCCTGACACCTAAGAACTTAAAAATCATTACTTGGTATTATTGTTCTTACTAGTATTCTTCATCTGTTCTTGTTATTTATCTGCTCTCTTCTCTGAGCCAGGAACAAGTGGAGGTTTCTTCATCTAATTAGAATTTAGTGGAAAAAGGTCATCAAGGAGACTAAACCCTGCAGCTCTAATATACAAAGGACAAATCAAGTAACAGCATCAAAGCGTTATTGAACTGTGTGGTCTTTGAACACTTTAATAAATAGAAGCTTTCTATTGTAGGTATCATCTTATTTTATAGTAGGGCATAAATGAAATTCTAAATCATATTAAAGGAGGCTGGAATGATTATGTTTATCAAAGACAGACATGAATTTTAAAAATTAAACATCAGTATTGGAAGCACTTTGTAGAAGAAGGGTTGTATAAAAGATAAATTCATCTACCCCATCATAGGTACAATCAGCATAACAAATCTCATAATCACAGAAGATCACCATATGAGAGATCTGACTTGGATGTACAGCAGACTTGCAAACTTAGAGAACCAGTGAAGGGCAAAAATGAGACCCAAACCCTGCCTGGCAGGTCCCTAAGGAATAATAGCTAAGAGTGTCAGTATTCAATTACTGGCTCTCTCTGGCTGGTACAGTTCTACCTCAAAAAACACTATTGGTGCAAGGAAGCAACCAACATAGTGGTTATGATCAGGAACTCCAGCATCTAACATACGAAAAGGCATGCAGTTAATATGAATTACCTGGACACCTAGCAAAAAAATGTCTTTAATGTCTGAATTATTAGCAAATTAATTTCAAAATAGTGTGCCATGGTCCTTTCCTTTTAAGAAAGAATATTTGTTTGAAAACATATTAACTTTTCTTTTCTCATAGTCCTAGAATATCTTCCAAGAAATAATTACAATTGCCAAAAAACGCTTCTGAAGGAAATAATCCACAACTATCCCTGCTTTTTAGAGCCCCATCTTTCCTATGGAATCTCTTTTCAGGTAAACATGCCTGTGTAAGATTATTTAAATATTATTTTTAAAACAAAAAGTACTTGAAAATTGTTAAGAATAATTGTATAATATTTTCCAGTTAACTTTAGTAAATTTGTACCAAAATCAATCAAGTATGTCTATTTTGTATGATCCTTTACATGTAAAAAGAAAGACTAAAACAACATCTCTTTTTAAAACTTATTATTGGTAAAATAACAGATATGTCATTGCTATTAAATTGAACATACAAAGTATAGGAACAAGTATTTAATCTCAAAAAATAACAAGCTTTGTTGAAAGGTATACTTTGAATAAAGCATTGCAAGGAATTTAATCATTATTAGTGCATATCGATTAAGGACTAATGATGAGAACATAGTCTGCTGGTTGCAGACCCAGTGAAAATATCTAGGTCCTAGAAAGCAGTGTGATAGAGGGAAAAAAAATTATTAGAATTTTTCAAATTCTAAATTGGGAAAGGGATACAATTAATGATGCTAAAGTAAATTATTCAACTTTTAAAACATTTGTAGATTATCTTTTAGAAAGAATGTGCTTTGCGGGCTCCTGAAGAGCTTTGGGGTATTATAGTCAGTTCGTGTATCTTATGGCTAGTGAATTTTTTAAGAACAGCTGAATAATCCCCTTCTATGAATTTGAGCAAATAAACTGTCCCATACTTTAAAACTGATTCTATTTGCTCTCAGCCATGCCATAATTTGGATTTTTTTTGAATTTGGTTTTTAAAGATTTTCTCTTCTGTAGCAGTCATACAGTATGAAAATGACATACTGTATGTTTTCAAATGAGACAACATTCATTCTCCTAAATTTAATGAGTGCATCCTTTCTCTAAACAAAACAAATAACTGAGATCTAAATGACTTTAACAAAAAAATATAATAAATCAACTAATATATCCAATGAGAAGGTCAAGATGATAGAATTTTTTTTTTCTTTTTTTGTGATAGGGTTGGCCATAAAGGGGTAACAGGGAGGGGGAATAAAGGATTATTTTCTGTACTTTGTTTCATAACCAAAACTTGTGGAGTTCCTACAAACATTTCAAAGTCCAAATTAAGTCTCATTTGTTTTTTTTCAAAAAGTCTTCCATGATTCCTCTATGTTACATTGATTTTTCTTTCTTGTCATTAAACTTTTATTGCATTTATCTGGTATAGAGAGCAGAAAATGACCCTCGAGGTCATCTAATAATGTAAAACCCTCATTTTATGTATAAGTAGACTAAAATGACTGACATTAAAAAAAAAACTTGCCTAAACTTCCCATCTTTTCTTTCTATTAATACTTTCATTGAGTTATTCATTTTTTACCCAAAGCCCTAGATATGTAAGAGGGAAAATGATAAATATGGTTAGTGTTTACAAAGTAGTAGGGGGGAGTTTCACAAAGCATTCTACAAAGGTGTTCCAGTTTTTCCACACGTTTGACCAGATTTCTCTTACAGTTTCAAGCATCTGAGTCACCACATCTCCCTCTTCAACTATTGCAGTGGTGTCCTTCCTTATTTGGCTCCTCCTCAGGACATTCAAAGCAGCCAGAATTATCTTTTCAGAACACAAATTCAATTATTTTCCTTTCCTACTGTAATATCCTAAGGTTTTCTGTTATTCGTGTTACAAATCTCACACCCAGGTCACCTGTGTCTTCATCTACCTTTCCAGCCCCAAGCCAACCATATCCAGGTTCAGGGTTTTCATGCGAGCTGTTAATGTTAAATAACAACGCTCTGTGTGGAATGGAATGTTCTTCAGATCTTCAAACAACTGGCTTCTTGTCCTTCAGGCTGCCTCTTAAATTCCACCTTTTTGAGAGCCTTCTCTTGAACCCTCAATCTAATTATCTAGACCTATTAAATATCTATTACTTCCATTTTTGACACTTTGCATAACAACTGCAGCTTTGAACCTTCACATATTTGGTTTTTTGTGCCTGTATTTTCTGAAATCTTTCTTATCCTAAAATGTGAGCTTCTGTGAGGAGGTATCTGGCCATGTTTGGTCACTGTTGTACCCTCAGTGTCTAGTAGCATACTTTGGAGATAGGAAGTACTTAATAAATATCTGTTACATGAACCAAAGAATAGATCATATTATTTTTTAATACATCATACACACCAGGGTTTAAAACAGAAAGAAAATGATGAGTTGTATACCACATATTATGTTAATAACAGGATGCCAACTATATTTATGATTACCAGGTTAACTCATTCTTATGGAAACCATAGAATAAAGAACTCCCTGATAAATCCACTACTCAATTTTAAATGTAAATATGTGATTCATTAGAAGGCGCTTCCAAGTTTTTATTATATATTTATTTTTTAAATATCAAAAGTGAGTATTTCCTTTAGTAAAACTTCACTGCCACCATTTACATGCAAGAGACTGCACAGGATTAGTCCATGTTCTAAACAATATTGCACTAATAGACATATGTTTATATGCTCTAATAATAGTATATTGTTTATTTTAAGTACACAACAGGTCTGACAAAAACCTTTTTTTGGTCTGACTTTTGTAATAATTTTTGTCTGACCTATAATAATAATGAGCATTGAGAACTATTCAGTTCAAGAAAAAAAAGCAAAAAGGAAAAAACAAAGCTCAACTGTCCTTTCAAGTCTTGAATCTGTTTAGCTGAAGATAGAATTATAAAATAATAGTAAGACTTGTTACCACTTCTGCTATTAATATGTGTGAATATTAATTTTGCTAATTATCAGCAAAGAAAAAGATGGAAAAATTAATTACAAGCTAGTATAAGACTGTCTACAAATAGCTTGTCAATTACACCTCAATAAAGCTGAAAAAAAGACTGCAAATACCAACCTGATTTCACGTTTTACATTTTTAAAAATATCTCTATTTTCTGAGTGGCTTCATAAAAATTACGAATTTAAAAATACAAAGGAAAATTATACATAATTATATATAAATTGTACAAAATTATATATAAATAAAATGGATGTTTGGAGATTTCACCTTACATTTTCGGGAAGAAAAGTTCCAACAAACATTTAAATAACTTTTATTTTTATTTATTTATTTAATTTTTATTTGTTTATTTATGATAGTCACAGAGAGAGAGAGAGAGGCAGAGACACAGGCAGAGGGAGAAGCAGGCTCCATGCACCGGGAGCCCGATGTGGGATTCGATCCCGGGTCTCCAGGATCGCGCCCTGGGCCAAAGGCAGGCGCCAAACCGCTGTGCCACCCAGGGATCCCTTAAATAACTTTTAAAATGGTGGTTAGGGATGCAGAATAGGGCTAGCTGAGGACAAGCATAACCTGATATCCCACAAAGGACCCCTTGCCCAGGGGGGGATGTGTATGACATTCCTCAGAAAATTTCCAATTGTCTTAATGTGAATGCCTTGGTAGAGGGAAAAACAATCTTTAACTTGACCTCCAGTATCCTGTAGGTCCTCCTTAGCACATGAAAACCCTTTTGAAGTCTTCCTTTTCCTTACCTCCCAACTCTGCAGGTATAAAATTAGCCACCTTCACAAGCCCTGAGAGGCAGCTCTCCTGCCCAAAGGGCCTGTCCCCGTGTTTTAATAAAACCACCATTTTGCACCAAAGATGTCTCAAGAACTCTTTCTTGGTCGTCGGGTCCCTACCTCATCTATATTCCAAAACTTCATCAGTTAGTATTAGAATTAGTCTTCCTGGTTTAACTGCACATTTTTAACTTCAGGAATATTACTTTACTTTTTATTTGTTCCATCCAAAATACATTATAGATGAATCTTAGAGAGTTTGTGCCTATTGAGTATCTCAACTTTGAGAAATCTTTCTTTGAGAAAACCAAGTTGGTTAGAAAAACCTAGTACAAGGTCTGTTTATAAACTTACAGAAAGCTTTAACGATTCAAGGTCTGTGATACAATACAGTGCAATCACTTCCTGGTCAGATGTCTTTCCTAGTCCGATGTGTTAGTTCTGTTTGCACCTGTCAGGCTCTCAGAAATTGGCATCTGATGAATGATGCCATCAGAACACATGGCTAGTCAGCAGACACTCAATCCAGCAGTTGTGTCATCTTCATTTATTCTTCTGAAAATAAACTCTCTGAAATCTCTGAAGAGAGTAAACATAACACCCTTCAGTAAACTTAAACAAAATGTGATGTAATTTAAAAGCAATTATATTAAAATTTTAAGCCTATTATCTGTAGTTACTGTTACTATATCAGCTATTCCATGCATAGTTCATGAAACTTCTTTGACTTATAACAATTTTAATAATGCCCTCTTTCCCCCATTATATCCAACTTGGAAACTTCCAAAGCTCTATTTCTCCCTGGTGTTGCAGTGTTACACATCTAGAAGCTTTAGGGACAGTGAGCTCAAGCTGGTCTAGACTGTAGAAGTAGCTAATCTAGGAAGGTGGTCCCAGATCCCTGGACTCCAGAAAACTGACTTTTTTGATCTGTCCTTGAAGTACTGTAACTGGCTGTTCATCAACACATGTTTGTTCCACAGTTCTCATTCATAGATCCACATTGTAATCACATTCAGAGCCTAAAAACAAAATGAAACACTGGTGCACAGACTATATGACCCACAGATTTCAATTTAAATCTGATGTCTGTCCATTATGCATATTTTGTAAAAAAAAAAAAAAATGTCCCGCGAAGGGTAATAATACTTTGCCACGATCTCAAGAGATTGATAATTAGGCAACACTGCCTAATTATCTATCAGGCAACAATGACTCTGGGGGTCTTGTTTGTTTCCTCTGTCCTTTCCACAATATTTGATGATTTCCTTCAGCTGTTAAAATTAAACTAATGTGGTAACAGATGTAATGCTTCTTTTCTCTGACAACATACACTCCCATCAATTCTACATCTGTCTTATGTTGTCTTGGTCACCCTCACTCTTTTGATGTGATTATTTAATTTAGCTTTAAAAGCAGCCACTTGGTTCCCAGCTTGAGTTTATAACTATCATTTCCCCCAAAGCTGACAAAGACATCCTTATCAAAAATGTCACAAATGTCTAAAACTAAGAAAAATAGAATATGAGGAATTGTATTTCTTTAAATTGGCCAAAAAAAGTACATTGGCAGGCAAACAAAAGTTCATTCCTCTCAGTGTCTTCTCTCCTTCTCACTGTATGAAGGTCCCACACATGATATTCTTCCTCGCTCCACTTCATTTAAGGGAACCTCTGTGACCTTGGAAAAATGATTACAACTCCAGGTCACAAGAGAAGAGTTATTAGTGATATCCAATCGGAAACAAATTTCTTTCTTAAAACTGAGGATGATCATTGCATATACATAATTCTCAAGTATTTTGTGAAAAACATATTAAATAGTTCCAACTAAATGCCATTAGAGAATTACATACAGTTATCAGAGTTGTAGAATAAGGATAGACTTTTCATATAAAATTAAAGTCTTGTTTTTATATTAGCAATTGCATTGATTTACTATTGCTCTTGCTCAGTATTCAGAAATAAAAATTTAGATACCTAAAAAAGAAACAGTTTCTACTCCCTTGAGTTTGGAATTATACTGGTGTTTTTATTTTTATTGTATTACAATCAAGTTCACATTAGAAAAAGCAGGTGAGGCAAGAACCTGAAAGAGGTAAAAGCCACTCCAATTTTTCCGACCTGTCTTTTAATAGATCAGAAAGTAAAGATTCATGAGGCTGAAAGAGTGGTGTTGTTTCCAGCAAAAGAATTTCAACATAAAAAAAAAGAGAGAGAGAGAATTTCAACATATATTTAAATATATAGATATTTAGTGGCCTGCCTACTATTGTATCCCTCTTTGAATAACATAATAGGTTATATATGTTGACTGAATGATTGAACAGGTTATATACATTGAATAAAGTAGAATTAATTAGTGAAAAAGATTTTAAATATTGGTGTACAAAAGACAAATTCTAATTTACTTATTATGTTTGGTCTGCTTAGTTTGCTCAACTGCCAAATTTGAGGTCCAGTGGTCATTCCTTTCTCTTTGCCCATATGGCAAATCCCTCAGGACTTCCTCTGTTCCTGAAAGTAGGCACCATAACTTTAGAACAGACATGCTAAGAGGATATAAAATGGTACAACCCAAAGGGAAACTAGGTCCAGAGAAGGTCCCATGTAATAATAAAATAAAAATATAACACTGTTGATTTCACTTATCAAGTACGCATCATTGTGCTAAATGCGTAAATATAATAGGTCATTGAAACTCCATGAAAGGCCTACAAAGTGGATTTTATTACTGTCCTTTTATACATGAAAAAAATAAGAGAGTAATTGTTCTTCAAGCTTCTAGAGAAAAGACAAGAAATGAGACTCAGAATATTCTACCCAGATTTTTGGATCCCATATGGCATCTGTAATTCAGTGGTGTGAGAGAAGTATATCTTAAACAAATTTATATTTCAGAGAATCACAGCAAGTAAATTAAGAGTAAAGAGAATGAAGCCAGTTTGCCTGAGTTTGAATCTTGACCCTGCCATTAATAAACTGAAATCTCAGTCAATTTGCATAATCTTTTCAGTCTTCTCTTGTGTAAAATGGGGACATGGGTAACTCTACCTTACAGTGTTAAGACAATAGTGTGAGTTAACATATATGAAGTTCTTAGATCTATGTCATATAATCAGTTGTCAGTACATCATTATAAGCATGTACACATATCTGCTCTTATAACATTTGATTGCTTTTATGTTAGAAATGAGTTGCTATTAGTGACTACTAAAAACAATACACCCTTTAGTTCTCTGATACATCAGAAAAAAAGTATATACATTTCCAGAGAAGGAAACTATGTAAGTTATTGCATTGTTACCCCTGTGAGATAACTCGATCCAGTTACAAACTAGCAGCTTAAAAACTAGAAACCTTATTTCATAAATAAAACTACGTTAGTGAGATTACAATTATATTATATTACTTATATCACAAAGACTAATCATTACATTTAAATGCTTGATATAAATGCACTGTTCATTAAAAGAGATCAGAAAATAGGATTTAAAGGTACATATGGAAATTCTCCAGCATGATAACTAAGATTCTGAGAGTATGTTGTTTCTTTTCTACAAAAATACCAGAAGTACTATTATTGGGAAAGGAAGGCTGCCTTTGTCCCAGAGCACTCCCCACACCTCACTACCTATGTCGCCTTGAATGCTGCATTATAAGAATTTGCCTGAGAAAAAACAGTTGTGAGGCATTTCCTGAGTTCTAATTTAAGATATGTTTTAAGGTACTGAAAGCAATTGGCATTTGGCTTTGTGTTACTCTATGCACCAGAGGCATGTAGTTATCAAAACAACTCTTGTGTGTTATTCCCCTACTTATTAAATTGATTTTATTAAACTTGTTCCTGGCTGATTTGCTATATGCCAAGCTTTCTCCTGGGATCCATTTCTAAAGAATTCATAATGGAGGTGATAACTTTTGATGGGTACATTTCAGAAAGTTCCCAGATTCTAATAAAATCCCCAAAGTTTGCATAAAACCCTAGAGAAAACATCCAAGTTATATAAATGTTTTGGAATTAAGTGCTAGGAAGATATAAAAAGCAACAGAATATTAATTGTTTTGTGATACAAATCAAAGAAAGGAGGAAAAGTCTTGTGATTCAATTATTAATGCAGTTTTAATTTGAATCAGTGTGTCGAATGCAGAGAGTCGATGACTAAATTTCTCAAAAGGAAGGAAACTTGATGTTCAGTGGACAGAATTTCTTAAGAAACCATAGCTATTTTCTACATGTCCTAATATTTTGACAAAATTGGAAATACTCACAGAGAAAGAAAAAAGATGACTGGCTGAAAATGATGTTGTGACTTGAAAAAAATATTAATTTAGGAAAGGAAAATGAGAATTGTGCTTCAGAGAGAAAGTTCAAGTTTGGGCACGAATGGAAGAGAAAGAGTTTAAGAGGTCATTTATCAAATTAGTATGGAGGAGGCAAAATCTGAGACACTAGTAATAAGAAAATCCTAGATTTTAAAACGTTAGTAGACTGATAACAGTGTAGCCTTTATACAAGTCAAGTTATAAGTTTAAAGTTGAAATAGGAAAGAAAAAAGAGAGCAAGAGAGAGAGAAAGAGAGAAACTAACTAAAGATACACCGTAGTAACTACAGGGCATCCTCAAAGAATTTGGTGAAAATTGTTAAATAACATATTTCATATGTTATTTATTTGGACACATCTGTTGTGCTCATCTCAGTAATGAAAACAAAGCCTAAAGGACCATTTTGTTCTTCAAAGTAAAATAAAATTGGTAGATTGCTTTAAGTTTCAGATTTCCTAAAGTTTGTTTCAATGAGTAAGCTATTAAAACCCACATAGTACACATTTCATTAATTCTCTAAAATACACTGACCTTTTCACATTAAACATTTCATTGTTGTTAGCTGCCAGTTCATAATTTTAGCAGAGCAGAAAAAAAAAAATCTCTGGCTTGAATTATCTGCTTAGTTCTTGTAAACTGAGGGCAACCCACAAGCCCGAGAAAGACAAGAAAATGTGGGATGAAGACATTTGGAGAAATTAAAGAGTCAGAAAATGGATATTTGCTGGAATCTTGAGTATTTTACTGTTCAAAAGCAACTTCCATTTTGCCTACCTCTCTCCTGTATCGATCCTATTTCCATTTCTCCATTATTATTATGTCCAATATCGACTTGCTTTCCTACTAAATTAACATTTAAAGAAAAAAATATATTTACATACATATAAGCTGATATAGAATAAGTTATTATGGTTGAGGTTTAGACAGTTGCATCCCACTTAGACATAGCCTGATGAAGTAATTTAATAAATGTTTATTTAGTGTGCACTCAAAACACTAAGGCACTGTGCTAAGTTCTGGGGATGCAGAGATAAAGACAAATGTTGTTCCCATGGGAAAATCACAGTTTAGAGGCTGAGGCTGGGGGTATAGAGACAAGAGAAGAATCAACAATCATAAATGATGACTGTTATAATAGTACACACAGGATGCTCCATAAAAGAAACAGGAAAAGTATGCCACTTAATTTAAGAAGGAATGGAAAGCTCTACGAAGACATGATACCTGTGGACTGTCATTGACCTTGGATCTAAAGGGATCTAAAGGGAGAAGAAAATTTTCTCCCTTTAGATCCAGCTTTGAGAAGAAATATTTTGGATATAGACAATTTGTAGGAAGAAGGCAGTAAGGCCAGATTCGAGAAAAATTCTGCTCTATATCTTCTAGTTTAAGAAACACCAACACAGAACTGAATGCTTTCCTAAGGTTTATCAATGTGCTGGAATATAAAACTGCACAGTTTAATTATTGACTTTGATGAAAAGAAACCTCCACTTTCATGAGAACTGACTGTTCAACAGGCAATTGGAGGGTTGCTTTTTAAAGAGCTTGTCAGCCCCTTGAAGGATGCTTTGAAAAAGAAAAAAAAAAGATTTTTTTCTTTTCCAGTCTCTTAGGCACACTATAAAATGTTATTTTATAATGTGATTTACAGATATATTTAAAATATACTCAATAAATTACACTGGATGTCAATATTTGTATAAGAAAATTTACCTTTGAATTTATTTATTTCTTTTTTTTTTTTTTTCTTTAAGATTTTACTTATCCATTCATGAGTGACACACAGAGAGAGAGGCAGAGAAATAGGCAGAGAGAGAAGCAGGCTCCATGCAGGGAGCCCAACGTGGGACTGGATCCTGGAATTCGATCCTGGGACTGGATCCTGGGACTCTAGGACCACGTTCTGGGCCAAGGGCATGAGCTTAACCACTGAGCTATCCAAGGATCGCCTACCTTTGAATTTAAATAAAACTCTTATACAATTCATATCCTATAAATGGTTCAAATGTGCACTTAATGATTCTTAGGTTTATCCAGATACATGAAATAACAGGCAAACTGGGGTGGACAAAGCACCACTTTCTAACTTCTATTCACTGTACTATTCCTCAAACTGCCTGCACATACTTATAAACATTTGGCTACGCATATTAAGAAGCTACTGATCAGATAAATTGTGTGTCACTAAATTTCTTTGAAATGTAAGGATACAATGTGTAGTTCATGGTATGAAATACTAAGTCACATACTATCCAGCTATTAAACCTTTTGTAAGAATAAAAATGTATCTGTCAGGACCTTTTAGGTAGAATAAGAGCAATACTTCTCTATTTACAAGCGCTACAGTGCGTGGTGATGAGTGTGTTTTAGGACTACTAAAAGTCCAGGTATTCCTTGCATAGTTTTACTTTGATGGCCTTGGTAGCAAAGCACAACTGTGTCCGATAACACATCTCCAATTCACATGTAACAGGCATGGGTATGAAATGATTTCTCTTGAGGTATAAAAACACATTGTCCTTGCTTTCTTACAAGCTCTACCTTATCTCACAGCTTTAGCTCGGCTCTTGGACAATGGCAGTTTGATAAACTCTACTTGTCTACCTCAGAAGTCAGCTCTATAGGGCTTTATTTAGGATTTTTTTTTTTCTGGACAATTTTACTTAATTACATTTTTTAAATCCTTCCTTTACTTTCCCCTGCCATAAAGTTATCAGTATCGGGGATAGTAGCGATTTAGAAAGGCTCTCTACAGTTAGTGAGTTATCTAAAGCCTACTGATTCTATTTTAATGATAACACTGATCATCATACAACCACCTCTCAAATCTGTGAATGCAGGTGAGATGAATGATAGACTGTCGCTTTAAATCAGCTGTTTCATTGGGATTGATTATTTCCATATTAAAGTAAACTGCTGGCATGGGATTGTATATCCATAGTCTTACAGTCATTATTGAGTATTAGAATGCTGCTTTGTTTTATTTTGTTTTAACCCCAGGGTAAATCGACAACCTGCAATAGATCTCATTGACAGGATGGCTGTTTTCAGCTAATGGTTTGTTACGTCGATGGACCTTATCCTGGCCTCAATTATAGACATCAACACTTACTGCAAAAGAAAGGCACATCTGAGAGTGGAAAGCCAGGTGATGAAGAGTGGGTGGTTGGCGGGGGGAAGAAACCCTAAGCAGATTTCCATCCCTAGAACTGAGCAGGATGCTGCTACAATTTTTGAAGCCAAACCTCTTTCCTTTGTTACTGTACTGGATAAAAAATAATATCATTATTTTCCTTTGGTCTTACAAATTGATGGGGTGGTTCAGCGTCGATTACGTCATTCTCACTGATAGTTTACCTTCCTACAAGTTGGCACATACTTATAGGCGTGTCCTTTTTACACAATTACAGTAAATCAATTTCACAAACCACAAAGGCCCCCTATATGCCAGGCACAATGCTAAGGTGCAGGATACAAAAACAAATAAATCTCAATTCACAATCCTCAACCTCAAGGGAGTGGCCTAGTAAATATGTAATTGCAATACAGTGTGATAGATTAAATAAAGGAAGTGGGTGCTGGGAGCAGAGGGAGCCCAAGGAAGAAGTAATCAGTCTGCTTGAGTGGCTGTAGGGAAGGCTTTACAGAAAAGAGAAGTCCTGATCAAATGCAAAGAACCTTTTAAGCATTTAGATAACTAGGTCTTGAGTCCTTTAGAGTCATTAAAGCAGAGTTCTGGAGGGCTGCTATTCTCCAGAGATTTAGGTTTTTGTTTATTCTGCTTATTGTAAGCCACAGGTAAGTAGATAAATTTGCATTGCTAATCATCTTATTTCAAAATCTGCTGACATTTTAGTGTTGTTGTGTATGAGATGTGTGGGTTAGTCAATTTTTAATGACTATTTGTTTATCTAGATTTGGGTAGAGCCAAGGGACCAGTCCTTGATTGCTGAGCCTGTTAGGAAATCAGCATTTTTCCATATATGAAACTTAAATACGAAGAGCTAACTTATAAGCTTGCATTAATAATATTAATAGACAGATGTGCAATGCCCAAAAATGAATTAAAAAAGAGAACACTCCAGGGTGTGGCACATAGTAGGCATTCTACATACAATTACTGAATAAATAAATTTCAGAATAGAAGTGCACATGACTACTCTGAAATGTGTTTTGTGTTTGGAGCAAGATAAAAGATATATTTTATATTCAAATTATTTTTAACATAAAAAAGGCAAAACTTTCTTTAAAGTATATATCTTCTACTTTTTTTTTGGGGGGGGGGGAGTCAAAGATGTCCAAGGTTCTTGAGAGACAAAGTATTAGGCTATATGAAATGAATGATGAAACATGCACACCACAAAAATAGCCAATGTATATCTAGAGAAATAATATCCTAATGATCTCAGAGCTGTAGAATTAAAATTGAAAAAAAAAAAAAGTTGCAAATGCTCCTATCACCTGAAACTGAAAATAACATATAGTGAAGGAAGGTTAGTCAAGTCAGAAATTTGTTTTAACAGATTCTCAAACACTGTTTATTATCATGTTTCTCACTTATTTCATTCCCTTAAAAAGTTGTTCCTAGACGGTCTTTCATAAATACGTTTGCAATAATCACAGAAAGGTTGTAAAGAGTTCCTAGGAGCTTATTCAATCACATTGCTACCCTGTATCCTCACCACGACCCCCAGGGTCCCCATTCCACCCTTTTGCTTGCAGGATAGATTTACCTGTTTGGGGTCATAAATTTCTCTCTGTTGCCATAGTTTTCATTCCCCTATAGTATTTCCAAGTTATGATAATTTCCTTTTCAAATTAATTATGTGTATAGGATTCTGCACTTTGAACTTGCCCTTATTTCTTGCCTTCCTGGAGAAACTAGAGTAGATTTAGGAAGTAGAGACATTTCAGGTGAGATCAACTTAATTTACTAATTCTGTCTTCCTCTAAAATACATATCTTTACTCTTTACTACTGGTCATTTTCAGAATTTTGTTTTATATATAACTGATGTTCACAACACCTTTCCTTTCTGACAACTCATTTATCTCCTGAGTTTTTCATTATCTTATTTGTGTTGATTAAAAATCCAATCAATTTGCTTCTAAAATTAAGTCATTTAAATTTCCATAAATTTGATATATATTTAGCCATTTTATTTCATTCATCTCTTTGACTATAAGGTGTAAAAAGCTTTGGTGTTTGTTTCAGTTACTTGGGTCATTTACATCTCTAGGGATAATGTAATTTATAACAACAAAAAAGTTGTTTTTTTTTTTCCAAAGGAGAATTTCTCTCTTGCTTCTCTAATGTTTATATATGCTCCTCCTAAAATACTATGTGAATGTTTAGATCATTAATAAACACTTACTGATAACGCTTTGCCTATGGGTATATTATTAGGCATGATATGGACATAATTTAAACATCATAGATATTAATACCAAAAAGCAACTTGACACATTTATCACTTCAAAAGTTTCACTGGAATCAAATACAACATTTCCTAAGTTGAACTACAGACCTCTGCCATTAATTCTAATTCAGTGTCAGTGGAAACTCTTCCACCAGATTGCCCTTCTATCTTATTCTTCATCCCCAATATCCACACTCAACAGCAAATATTATTGATTCTATCTCCCAACCACGTGGCAAACACACTCACTCCTTCTCAATGACTTCATTATCTAAGCCACTATTATCTCTTGCTTAGATTTTTGTAATAAACTAACCAGAGAATCTGCCTTTGACTCAGGTCATGATCCTGGGGTCATGGAATCGAGTCTCCCATCAGGCTCCCTGCGGGGAGCCTGCTTCTCCTTCTGCCTGTGTCCTTCCTCTCTCTCTGTGTCCCTCATGAATAAATAAATAAAATCTTAAAAAATAAAATAAACTAACCAGTATTTCCACTTCAACTTTTGCTCCTTTTTACTTCTATACAGATCTTCCTCAAATTCCAATGAAGTTACATCTTGATAAATGCATTGCAATTTGAAAATATCATCCGTCAAATGCTTTTAATATACCTAACCATTAAACATCTTAACCTAGCTGGCTTACCTTAAATGTGCTCAGAATACTTATGTTACCCCACAACTGGGCAAAATCATTTAACATAAAGGCTATTTTATAATAAAGTACTGACTATCTCATGTAATTTATTGAAAAATACTGAAAGTAAGAAACAGAATGGTGGTATGGGTACAGAATGGTTGTAAATTTTTTGGTTGGTTACTCTCATGATCACATGGCTGACTGGGAGCTGTGGCTTACTCTCACTGCCCAGCATCATGAGAGAGTATTACAACACATACTGTCAGCCAGGGTAAGAATCAAAATTCAAAAATTGAAGTATGGTTTCTTTTGAATATGTATGGCTTTTACATTTTCATAAAGTCAAAAAATTATAATTTGAATTATCATAAGTTGGGGACCATCTGAACTCTGATTTCCATATAGCAATGTTACATCCATCTCTATTGACTTATCCATCCATTTGTGAGCTCATCCATGCACCTACTCATCCATCCATCCATCTACCCATCTATTTCAATATATGATAAATAGAGCTTGTTAGTCCTCTTTCTCTTCCAAAAGCTATAGCCACACTAAATACTCAATTCCTTTTAGTTATCTGAAATTGTCTGGCTTCTTCTGCCTTGAAGTTTTACATATCCTGTTGTTTTTGACTGGGATGTTCATTATTCTTCACTTTCAGGTAAGCTGAAAGGGCACTCATCAGGAGAAGTCTTTCTTTACCCTCTAGAACAGCACTGTTCAATGAATATAATCCGTAAGCTGCATATGTAATTTAAAATTTTCTCATATCTACATTTATAAAGAAACAGGTAGAATTAGGGGTACCTTGGTGGCTCAGTTGGTTAAGCATCCAACTCTTGATTTTGACTCAGGTCATGATCTCAGGACTGTGAGATTGAGCCTCCACTGGCCATGGAGTCTGCTTAAGATTCTCTCTCTCTCGGGATCCCTGGGTGGCTCAGTGGCTTGGCGCCTGCCTTTGGTCCAGGGAGTGATCCTGGAGTCCCTGGATTGAGTCCCATGTCGGGTTCCCTGCATGGGGCCTGTTTCTCCCTCTGCCTGTGTCTCTGCCTCTCTCTCTCTCTCTCTCTCTCTCATGAATAAATAAATAAAATCTTTAAAAAAAATTCTCTTTCTCCCTTTTCCTCTCTCCATCCCTTATAAAAATAGGTAAAATTGATTTTAATAATATATAATAATTTTGATATATCAAAATTATCTTTATATGTGATTTATATAAAGACTACTCATGAGGGTTGTTTTTTACTCTTTTTTGTTTATTAAGTCTTAGAAATCCTGTGCATATTTTATAATTACAGCATATCTGGATTTTGACCAATAGACTTCTCTCTTTTGTAATAAAAAAAATAAAAATAATTCTAAGTGGATAAGTAACAAATTTTAAAGGTATTTTTGTGTTGCATAAGGAATTAAATACCTATTAGAGGGATGGAAGACTGCCTTTCTTAAGTTACAGAACTCAGAGTTTAATTTTTTTAATAATGCATTTCTTCATATCCTAAGTTAAAAAGGCATTTCTATTTTGAAAATAACAACTATACATGATTTAAAAAGAAAGTTTCCAAAACTTAAAAAAAAAAAAAACCAACTATGAATTCAGTGTCATTTGTCAATTAATCTTATATTTTGGTAGAGTACAGAGATAAATACTTTTATTTATTATATATATTATATATATTATTATATTATATATATATATTGTATGATTAAATGCTTTTTCTGTGCAACACAAAACAGAGCTGGATAATTATACTTAGAGGCAAGTCATGGTTCATATTCCAGCAGTGAGTTCTTATGAATTGGGAAGGGATTGGTCAATCAAAACAGTTAAACAAAAAGTGATTTCCTTTGATCTAGAAATCTAATACCATCAATTTAATACATGGTCAGATTTGTGGATCTTTCTTAGCCCTATTTTACACTTTCCAGGCATTTGGTTCACAAATCTATATGATTAGTATCCTATCCCATTATAATGATTTGTTCCTCTTGTTACATTAAGACCTTTAAAGTTCAAAGAACTGGTCCTGTGTATCTTGTTACCCTTAGCACCCACTACAATGTTCAGCCTCTAAAATAATATATTGTTCAAAGTTAACTAACTTGGAGTATGTGTCCATGTGATATATTTTTACTGACTTTGGAAAAAAGCAATAATTTTTTTTCAGTTTATTCTATACCTGTTCAATTATTACACAACTGTACCTCACAGTTCACTTGGAATTTGCCATATCTGTTATAAAAATATAAAACATGTATATAGAAGCAATGTATAGAGAATAATTGTTTAGTGCTGTAGATTCATGATGATTTATCTACATTTGAGATTAAGGTTAAAATAGAAAAAAAATGGCATTTTTTTAATAAATAGAGAAAACAGTAAATAGTATAAAGTTTTCTTGACTCTTGTATGATTGAGTTTTGCTTTTGTTTGATATAAACTTTGATTTACACTTTTTATTTTTTCATCTTAATCTTACACCAATGTTATTTACTTTTCACATTACAGAGACTCTCAGTATTGTACAATTTAAAATGCAGACTCCTCTGTAGGAGGGCTGACCTTTTCTAAGGCTCCCATATAGCCACATTTCCCTCCCTAAACAGTGACAGAAACATATATTAGATGAAATATATCATCTGCCAAAATGTTAACAATTTTCACTTATTAAACATGTTTAGATTAGATGAAGATTCATATACTTTCTTCCTTACTAATCACTGATATTCTTAAAGCCAGGAAACATATTTAAAGTAAGACATGGGGCACCTGGGTGCCTCAGTGGTTGAGCATCTGCCTTTGGCTCAGGGTGTGATCCCCGGGTCCTGGAATCGAGTCCCACATCAGGGCCCCCATAGGGAGCCTGCTTTTCCCTCTGCCTATGCCTCTGCCTCTCTCTGTGTCTCTCATGAATAATTAGATAAAACCTTAAAAAAAAAAAAAGTAAGACATAGTCCTATTTTTAGTAGCATGAAATTACCAAGCCATTAATCTTAATTAAAGGTACAGAGTGATTCCCAAAGCTTGGATCTAACCAATAACCACAAATTTCTGTGGTCCTGCTTTGGTCAGGAAAATAAAGATGCTGGTACCCGTCTCTTCCAATTTTCTCACCTCCTCAAGGTCTTCTCCAGGAAGGAAAGATCCAAGGAGATTTGATATGTAGACAATTTGTTTTACAGCCCCTGGAGTTTTCAACGAAAGAGAGTTTACAGATTCCCTAACACTCATTGCTGAAGAACAGCGCAGGCTGACAGTGTCCTTAGGTTCCAACTGCCCACTAATGTGACAACTAGACTTGTGAAGACCCATCTCCATTGACTCTGGTGGATGCTGCAGTGAATTGCTGAAGAATCTCCCCACCATTATCTAGAAGACACTAAAACAGATTAAAACAGAGCTGCTCTGGGTAAAGAGCAGCATGGCATAGCTCGCTGGATTATGACTGCTTCCTTTTTTTTTTTTTTTAAGATTTTCTTTATTTATTCATGAGAGACATACACAGAGAGAGGCAGAGACACGGGCAGAGGGAGAAGCAGGCTCCATGCAGGGAGCCTGACACGGGACTTGATCCCAGGACTCCAGGATCACACGTCGGGCTGAAGGCGGTGCTAAAGCACTGGGCCACTGGGGCTGCCCATTACTGCTTCCTATTACCTTCCTGACTTTCAAGGCCACATGAAAAATCATATGGGGATCTCTACTTACCAGCTTGCTTTCTTATTCATTTCCCTCCCTATGTTTTTCCCTCTTTCCCTTTCTCTTCTTTCCCCTTCCTTCTCTCCCTCTTTCATTTCCTTTTATGGTTCTTTCTTCCATGTATCTGCCCTTTTTTCTTTTCTCTAATATCAAAAGACAAATATGCTTATTAAACAGAAGTGTTGGAGACCCAAACCACAATAAACTTGCACATTGGCTATGCTTTTTCATTATTTAACTTTAAAAATGTCTTAAAAATTAATTATTTCAAGGTCACTATGCTGAGAGTTACTTATAAACATCTACATTCTGGATTTTTTTTTTTTAGATTTTATTTAGTTATTCACAAGAGACACATGGAGAGAGGCAGAGACATAGGCAGAGGAAGAAGCAGGCTCCCTATGGGGAGCCTGATGTGGGACTCGATCCCAGGACCCCAGGATCACTCCCTGAGCTGAAGGCAGATGCTTAACCACTGAGCTACCATGACATCCCCATATTCTGGAATTCTTTACAAAGTGACATGAATAAATGAGAATTTACCAAATGGTTTATTTGATTTCTTATTAGTATAGAAATATATCTTTAAGTTTATGCAAGTTGGTATTATACATTATAATGAGGTGACCTTTTTAGTCCCATCATTCACATGGGGGGTAAAGGGAATAGGAATGTATGAAACATGCTAAATGCAAATTTCATTTGGAGAACAACAGTTTTTAGTTAAATGGGTCTAAATGAGACATTTGTCTTATATAAATATAGAATAAATATAAATATTTAGTTTAATGGGTCTAAATGAGACACTTGTCTTATATAAATATACACGTGGAACTTAAGAGAATAGTAAATCAATGTTTTTGTAATCTTAATGAAAATGGTAATTCAGGGGTGCCTGGTATGGCTCAGTCTGTTAAGTATCCAACTCTTGATTTTGGCTCAGGTCATGATCCTGGAGTCAGAATATTGAGCTCGATGTTGGGCTCCATGCTCAATGGGGCATCTGCTTGAGATTCTCTCTTCCATTCCCTCTCCCTCTACTCCTCCTCCCCATTGCTCTCTCTCTCTCACATACATAAATCTTAAAAAAAAGAAAATAGCAATTGAAAACATATAAGTATTAAACCTTTTTATACTTTGCTGTATGTTAAAGATTCATTAGCAATGTTTATTCAGTAAAGTGCTTATTCAAGGATGTTATTATATTGTTTTGTATTTTGCATTTCAATGTTCTGAGATTTTAATTTTACAGTAACTTTTGTCAACTAGAAAGATAATTCAATAAAATGTTCACTGAAAATATTTTTCTCTGAAAATTATTTCACTTTTTAAAAAACATCAATAGTGGTCTGAATCATTAAGCATTATGGAGAGTGCACTATATAACAGTTAATGTCTGTAGTATTTAATTTATATTAACTAATTAAAAAGTTATTGAAACTGAAAGGTGCTATTAATATGCCCATTTTTCAGGTAAGATTAAATACTTTGTCCAAGTTCATTCTGCTTATAAATGAGGATTTAAATCATACAATTGATTCTGTGAGCCCATGATCCTAACCACAGCACCGTAATGCATATCTAAAGTCTCACAGACATAATTTGACATTCCTTATATCAAGATATTCAGAAAGTAGAAATCAAATGGATTTTCCCTTTGCTAGAATATTTTGATTTCAAAATAGAGTAAAGAGGTATATTTTCGAACCTCTGTTGTATGTTAGGTGTCATGATAGATACTCTACATTTTACCATTGCATTTGGACCTCCTGTGGATATTGGCACTCTTATTACGAAGAAGAAATTAAGGCTGAAAAAGGTTAAGGAATTTGTTCGAGGTCATATAAGTAGAATTTATCAGACACCAAAATCCTTTATCTTTCAAAAAGATACTATTTCTCAAAGTAATCGGGGCCTGGAGGATTCCATTAGGAAATTACCCGAGAAATAAGATTAGATGAATTCTGGAAATGCCACTAGCCCCAAAATATCTCCTTCAGTAGAATTCCCTAAAGCTTAACATTCATGGGAAAACTCTAATCTGAAAAAATTCATTGAGTCTCCAACTGTTAAAACCTTTCTATAAATTAGTTTGTCAGAGCATGGTCTCTAAGCCTAGAGACCATATATAGGTCATTGCAGATATTTGAGCCCAGTGCTTCCCAAAGGGTGATAAATAAGATAATTTCAGATATATAGAGTACATTAAATAGCACTGAATCACATTGTGTGAAAGTTCTTCCCTCTGATTATACCAAAGAGAAAGTCTCAGTTTGGTGTCTCTATATCTTTAACAACTCAAACTCTTGCCACATTCTTTTTTCCTATAGAAGAGAAAAAGAAAGCCTTAGGCTCCAAGTCTTTGGCAGTTATGCTTTTTCTTAGCATTAATGTTTTATTAGTTTATATTTATGTTGGAGATACTGGAGTTTCATTTTTGGTAATAATTTTGAACTTAACTTTAAAATATGTTTAGTTATACAGAAAAATGATTCAATAAAAAATTAAATGAAAATAAGAATACAGTTTTTTGTGGGTAAGACAACAAATATGAAGATATTTTAATATTGACTAAAGCTATAAAATACTGTCCTAATCTAATATTTTCATTTTACAAAAGAGAAACAGGAAACTCAGAGATTTAAATAATTTGCACTGTATCACACCATCAGAGAGTTTAATACCTTGGTTTTCTGTTTTTCCATTACCTATTTGAAATTAGCACTGTGTAAGTTTTATGCAGGAAAGTATAGATAGCAAAAGCAAGAGTGACATGAGGTTATATGGAGGATACCCAAAAATTGCTCAGGGGGTAGATCTAGATGCTGTCTGTGACATCATTCAACAAGCAAAACTGTTAGTCAGGAAAGATCACAAAATGTCAGCTAACTCCAGGCAAGATGAAATCTAATTGCTAAGAATCTGATTAATAAGTTTTAATCCTCCCAAGACAAACCACCAAAGTATCTTAACATTAAAAAAAAAAAAGACTGAAAAGTCTTCAACACCAAAGGAATGAAATTTTGAAGAAGATAAGAAATATGTTTAGAGACAAGCTAGCGTTTTCTATGTTATACTTTAATACTCTCCAAGTCCCTATTGCATCTAACCTAGGTAAGAAATGCCATAAATTAATAAAGTTATGAAGGAAAATCAAGGAGAGAATTTGATACCGGAGTTCATCAGCTATTTCTAAACACCTTGTTAAATATATTGTTAAAAGGTTAGAAATGTTACTTACCACCTGCATTTTGAGAAGTCAACCTCTAATTGAACAGCACAGAGTATATATCAGGGAAATAGTACAACTCTTTTTTTTTTTTTTAAGATTTTATTTATTTACTCCTGAGGGACAGAGAGAGAGAGAGAGAGAGAGAAAGAGAGAGAGAGAGAGAGGCAGAGACATAGGCTCTATGCAGGGAGCCTGATGCAGGACTTGATCCCAGGTCTCCAGGATCACACCCCGGGCCAAAGGCAGCGCTAAACCTCTGAGCCATCCGGGCTGCCCAAAATAATACAACTCTTAAAGTGAAGAGTCAAAAAGTTAAAAATAAAAAAATAAAAAAAAAATTTTCCACCAACTTTGTACCAAATGCATAAAATTCTGTCCCTCCTTCTTTGATCTCTCTCAGCTGAGTATCCACAGTAGAAAGAGAGCAGAATTTTAGGGTAGAGATAGGAGTGCACAGTAGAATGGATGTAGGTTTTGGACACAGAGAGACCTGGATTCAAGTCCTAGCTCTGCACCCCCTCCTTGCTGTTTGACTTTGGAAAATACTGTCTTCTCTGAGAAATGTTGTCATTGGGTTCCTGTGAATACGTAGAAGAAACACTCAGGGAAAGGAAGAGAATTAACATTAAGTGGGAACCTATAATGTGCCAGGCTCTTTAAATTCATCTTTGCTGCTTTACGGTGCCAATGGCCCAATGCCTGGAAAACACAAGGTGTTCAATTAAGAGTTCCTTTCCATTTTCCCCATCTAACAAGGCACCCCATTATATTGTTAGAATGCTCTAATTGTTAGCAAAATTTTTATTTTAAGCCAAAATCTGCCTCCTTTTAACTTCTGCCTAATTCTGTCTTCTGGAACAACTCAAAACTAGGCCACTCCCTTTTCTATGAGAGCCCCTTAAATATCTGAAAACAATTACCAAGTTTCCCTTTAGTACTCCCCTCACCAAGGTCAACACACCCACTTCTTTCAAACTGTTACATTTGAGACAGGGCTTTCTGGAAACACACTGTCCCAATTGCCTATTATAAACACAATCGAAGTCAGTCAATTCTATCTTTAAATGTAAGGTCTTTATCCGAACATAATAGTCCAAATGCAGTCTGAGAAAGCCATAGAATCTGTGCTGAGCAGCCTACTGACCAATGAATTAGACTGTCCTTTGAGCAGCACTCATGCTAGCAGGGGATGTGACTTGTTCACATGTATTTGAGCGTGGGGCAGGGGGGCGAGTCTGTTACACAGGACATAATTAAACAATTAAAAAGCAATAAAGACTAGATCTATTTCTGCTGGAAAACGTATTGCAACAATTTGCTGTGAGGTTTCCTTTGGAGTTAACTACAAATACAGTATGAATTCCATAATGAGGATGTTGAAGGCATTAATTGGGCTTAATTACCTGTAAAGTTAAACTTTGCTATGAGTTAAGTAAGTCCCTTCAGAATGTTCTGAGTTTAAGTTCTGCCAGCTATTGATGCATGACCTCGAGCGAGTCAGTTAACCTTTCTGTGCCTCAGTGCCCTCATCAGCAAAATGAAATTGTCCCACGACTTCACAGGGATAGTGAGAATCGCTCAATTAAAAAGACAAATTGTGCATAAACACGAAGATACCGAGGCAAAAGGTGCCTTATAAATCTTGAATAGAGGAGTCAAAGGTTTTTAAGGTGAAGCTCTCCCACTCAAAAGATTAAAAATCTAAGCAATTTGGAAAGCACTGTAGAGTATATTTTACACGTGCTTTATTTATTAGCATATTCCTGCACCCTCGGCTTCCTCTTGGCTCACCCAAACCCATTCTGTCCACAGACTTATATGTATTATTTGCTTCTCTTTTCTTCTAAGGCTTTTCACCTGGCCTATCCCTTTCTAAAGAACTCAACTTCTTTTCTTTTACTATATTCCTCTTTATTTGTGTCACATGTTGGTTGACTTGGACCTTTTGTTTCCTTAGGAAGGATATGGGATTGCCAGCCCTGTGAGCGCTAATACCTTCCCAGCAACCTCCTTCATGGGGATTAATAAAGCAGATGCTCTTGATACTGCCTCGCCAAAGCAAAATGAGAACTGGGGACAAAAAGCCCAACTAAGTCCCACTTTGATGACATCTGAGAAATCCCTTAACTGATAAGGAGGAAAATCCAAATGGGACTTTTCCAGAGCACAGTTCTCTCTGAATTTTGTTACCAGAGCTGCTTTCAAGTTAGTTCCTACAATAAAATGCAACTCCCCATCTTTGTAAATGTGTTAGAACTACGTGAAGCAAACAAAAAGCCAAGGTTTTTAGGGGACTACATCTCTTAGAAAGAAAACTAGGTTATTGCCCCAAATCGTTTAGGTACAACCAGTCATTTGCAGAGCTTAACTTGGTCTGCTGAACTTCTATCAGAGTTTGAAAAAAAAAATGCAGCAGTCTCCTTGTTTTTGCAAACAGAAGTTATACTGATAAATGCTTTACTAACTCCATTCTCTGGCTACTCTCCTACCCAACATTCTCCTGTGCCCTACAGGGTACCTAGTTAGGGTACAAAGCCCATTTCCATTAAGAGGGTCTTTCTGAAAAATTGAAACTCAAGAAATGCCACTAGGTATCTTTGGAAACAACTGGCTCTCTCCCCTCTGTCCCAACTATAAGTAGGAAAATGCATGTATCCAAGTGCCCAGTTTTGAGATCTTTTTGGCTACTTCTTTATCCACAGCCTCTACATACAGTTAGTCATTAAACCTTATTAAATCTTTGCTTACTATGATTATTAAATGCAGCTCATGCCTTCAACTGTCACTGCAGCCAACTGGTTCAATGCTCTCATCACCCTAGTGTCCTGGATATTAAAATAGGCCCATAGTCCCATAAGATTTAATTCTCCAAATAATATTTTCACATGAATAACCAGTCAGATCTTAAAAGTTCACCACAGTTTGACTTTGACCTCTGTATTCTAATGTCCTACTACTTCCCTATTTTTCTTGCATCTCTACTCTCCTCCCTATACCACAAATTAATCCTTCCTTTTGCATCTGTTCTCACCTCCACTTTTGTGTGGTGAATAAAAAAATGAAGATCGCCACAGTGAAAGTATACCAAAAACTTCTTTTCCATTTTCTCTATTCTTTAATATACCTCATTTTTTTACACAATTCGCTTAAGCAGTATGTTTTCTATGGAGTTTTTTAAAACAGTCTTTATTTTTTATTTATTTGTGTTTTAAAACAGTCTTTATTTATTTGAATTTAGGTTTACAACAAAAGTGAGAGGAAGACAGAGATTTCTCATAGATCCCATACCACACACATACGTAGCCTTCTTCATAATCAATATCATTCACCAAAATGCAACATTTTGTATTTTTAACATTTTTTTCAAAGATTTTATTCGTTTACTTGAGAGAGAGAAAGAGAAAGAAAGAGAGAAAGAGAAAGAGAAAGAGAGAAAGAAAGAGAATGAGAGGGGAAAAAGAGGGAGAAGAAGGCTCCCCACAAGCAGGGAGCCCAATTCAGGGCTTAATCCTAGAACCCCGAAGGCAGATGTTCAACTGAGCCACCTAAGTGCCCCCACCCTTTAACCAAGAATGAATCTGTATTAGCACGTCAAACTCTGCTAAAATCTACAATTTACTTTAGGGTTCACTCTTGTGCCACACATTATATGGGTTTGGACAAAAGTATAATGACATATTTTTATTACTCTATTTTCACTGCCCTAAAAATCCTCTGTGAACTGTCTATTCATCTCTCTCTGCCTCGCCATCCTACCCACTAAGAAACAACTAATCTTTGTTGTCTCCATACTTGTGCCTTTTCCAGAACATCACAAAGTCGGAATCGTACATTATGCAGCCTTTCAGTGTGGGTTCTTTCGTTTAGTAATATGCATTTAAAGTTCCTCCATGTCCTCCTTTCATGGTTTGATACCTCATTTCTTTTAAGCATAAAATAAATATATTCCATTATCTGGATGTACCAGTTTATTTTTCCATTCACCTACTGAAAGATATCTTTGTTGCTTTCAAGCTTTGGTAATTAATAGAGCTGCTATAAACATCCGTGGGCTGGTTTTTGCGTGAACCTGTTTTCAACTCCTTTAGATAAACACCCAGGAACACAATCGCAGAATCATATGGTGAGAGCATACAGAGTTTTGTACAAAATAAGCAAAACTGTCTTTGAAAGCAGCTTGCCCTGTATCTGATCTCAATGGGGAGGGCTTCAAGTTTTTCTCCATTAAGTATGATGTCAGCCATTGGATTTTTGTAGATAGTCTTTATCGAGTTGAGAAAGTTCTTCTCTTTTCCTAGTTTTATAATGAATGGGTGAGTTTTTACCATGAATAAGTATTGGATTGTGTTAGATTTTTTTTTGCATCTATTGATATGGTCACATGATATTTTTTGTCTGTTGATGTGATGGGTTACATTAATTGATTTTCTTTTTTTTTTTTTTAAGTGTTATTTATCTGACAGAGAGAAAGACAGAAAGAGAGAGCACACAAGCAGGAGGAGTGGCAAGCAGAGAGAGAGGGAGAAGCAGGCTTCTCAAGGAACAGGGGCTCATGACCTGAGCCAAAGGCAGATGCTTAACTGAATGAACCACCAGGTGCCCCTCATTAATTGATTTTCAAATGTTGAATTAGATTTGCATTGATAAATTCCACTTGGTCATGATACATAACTCTTTTTGTAATTTTCTGGAGTTGACTTATAAATACATTGTTGAGGAGACTTATACCTATATTCGTGAGAGATACTGTCTGTAGTTCTCTTTCCTTGTAACACCTTTGTCCAGTTTTATTATTAGATAATACAGGCTTCAGAATGCGTTAGGGTATCCCCTCTGCTTCTATCCTCCAAAAGATATTGTAGAGAATTGGTACAATTTCTTTCTTAAACGTTTGGTAGAATCCACCAGCAAATTTATCTGGGCCTGATACTTTTCTGTTTTAAAAGATTATTACTGATTCAACTTATTCAACAGAAATAAGCCTATTCAGATCACTTGTTTCTTTTTGAGTGGATTATGGTAGATTGTGTCTTTCAAGGAAATGTTCCATTTCATCTAGATTATCAAATTTGTGGGCACAGAATTATTCAAAGTATTTCTTTATTATCTTTTTATTCTCCATGGTATCTGTAGTGCTATTCCCTTTTTCATTTCTGATATAATTATTTTGTGTCCTTTTTTTTTCTTAATTAGCCTGAATAGAGGCTTATTGATTTTATTGACTTTTTCAAGGAACCAGCTTATGTATTTGTTTATTTTCTCTATTGATTTCCTGTTTTCAATTTCATTTATTTCAGCTCTAATTTTCATTATTTCTTTTCTATTGCCTAGTTTGGATTTAATTTGTTATTTGTTTTCTAGATTCGTAAGGTAGAAACTTAGATTATATGATTTTTATTTTTTATTTTTTATTTTTTTAGATTTAGTAATCTCAACGCCTAACATGGAATTCAAACTTACAACCACAAGATCAGGAGTCTCATGCTCGACCAACTGAGCCAAGCCAGGTGCCCCAGATTACTGATTTTGGATCTTCCTTCTTTTCTAATACATGTATTCAATGCCATAAAATACCCACCAAGCATTCTTTTGCTGTAGCCTATAAATTCTGCTAAGTAATGTTTTCATTTTCATTTAGTTCCAAAAAGTTTTTAATTTCTCTCGAGATTTCTTTTTTGATTCAATTGTTATTTAGAGATGTATTATTTAATCACTACACATTTGGGGACTTTTTTTCCAGCTGTCTTTCTGTTTTTGATTTCTAGTTTAATTCCACTGAGGTCTGAGAACAGACACTGCATGATTTCTATTCTTTTAAATTTGTTAAGGTCTGTTTTATGGCCCAGAATGTGATCTGTCTTAGTGAGTGTCCCATGTGAGCTTGAGAAAAATGTGAAGTCTGCTGCCATTATATGAAATAGTCTACAGATGTCAATGATAGCCAGCTGATCGATGGTGTTGTTGAGTTCACTTATGTCCTTACTGATTTTCTATTGCAGAATCTGTTCATTTCTGAGAGAAGTGTGTTAGTCTCCAACTATGATAGTAGATTCATCTATTTTCCCTTGAAGTTCTATTCATTTTTGCCTCATGTAGTTTGATGCTCTGTTGTTAAATGTTATATATATGTTGAAAATTATTATATCTTCTTGGAGAATTCATGCCTTAACATTATTTAATGATCTTCTTTATCCCTGGTAACTTCCCTTACTTCAAAGTCGGCTCTGTTTGATCAATATTGCAATTCCTGTTTACTTTTTATTAGTGTTAGCATGGTATTTTTTCTACATACATTTGCTATTAATTTATGTGTCTTTATATTTAAAGTGGGTTTCTTGTAGACAATATATAGTTGGGTTATACTTTTTTTATTTACTCTGGCAATCTCTGTATTTTAATTGGTACATTTAGACCATTTACATTCAAAGTGATTATTGATATAGTTGGATTAATATCTGCCATATTCATTACTCTTAAAAGAATTGTTACCTTTGTTTTTTGTTCCTACTTCTGCCTTCTACTCTTTTTTGTTTTTTAAAAGAGATTTTTTAGAAATGTCTTGTGGTTTTGAGATTTTGTATGATTTTATTCTCTCTCTTTTCTTAGCATATCAGTTTTACTTATTTTTTTCCTTTTTTTAGTGTTTCCCCTAAAGTTTGCAATATAAATTTACAATTAATCCAAGTCTACTTTCAAGCATTATGCCACTTTATGGGTAGTGTGAATACCATATAATAACAAAATAATCCAATTCCTCCTTCTTGTTCCTTGTATTATTGCTGTCATTCATTCCATTTATATATAAACATGTATATGTATATGTATTATAAGCCTAGATATGTATACATATATAATATATAATATATAATATATATTTTAAGCATATATATTTATAATATTCTTGCTATAATTTTTAATGAACTGTGTCTGTTAAATTGATTAAGAAAAGAAAAGTTTTTATTTTACTCTCATTTATTGCTTCTTCAATACTCTTCCTTTCTTTAGTTCTGACCTATGTTAGTTTCTCTTTAAAGAACCTCTTTTAACACTTCTTGCAAAGCAGGTCGACTGGTAACAAATTCCCTCATATTTTGTTTGAGAAAATGTTTATCTCTCTTTCACTTTTGAAGGGTAATGTATCAGGGTACATAATTCTAGGTTGATTTTTGTTTCTGTTTTTTTTTTTTTTTTCTCAACACTTAAATATTTTATCCCATGCTCTTCTTGCTTGCATGGTCTGAGAAGTCAGATGCAATTATCTTTATTCCTCTATAGGTAAGGTGTTTCTCTTGCTTCTTTCAGGATTTATTCTTCATCTTCAATTTTCTGGGGTTTGGAAACAATATGTCTAAGTGTAGTTTTTCTGGCATTTATACCTACTTGGTATTATCTGAGCTTCCTAGAGTTGTGGTTTGGCATGTGATATTAATTTGGGGAAATTCTCAGTCATTATTGAAACAAATGTTTCTCCTATCTCTTTCTTCTCCTGGTCTTTCCATTATTTATATGGGACACATTCTCTAGCTGCCCCACAGGCATTATTAATTCTTTTCTATTTTTGTTTGTTTTCAGTCTAGTTTCTCTTTGCTTTTCAGTCTTCAAAAATCCTATTGAGATATCCTCTAGTTCAGAGATTCTTTCCTCAGTCACATTCAATCTATTAATAAGCACATCAAAAGCATTCTTTAATTCTGTTACAGCGGGGTTTTTGGTTGGTTGGTTGGTTTTGTTTGTATCTCTAGCATTTCTTTTTGATTCTTTCTTAGGATTCCCACCTCTCTGCTTACATTGCCCATCCATTCTTCCATACTGCCTATTTATCAATTAAAGCTCTGAGCATATTAATCATAGTTGTGTTAAATTCCCAGTCTGATAATTCCAACAACCCTGTCATGTCTGGTTGTGATGCTCTCACTGTCTCTTCAAATTGTGTTTTTTTGCCTTTGGGCATGCCTTGTGATTTTTTTCAGTAGCCAGACAAGATGGGGAAAAAAACTTATAAATAAGCTTTTAGTTATATGGTGGTATGGTGTAGGGGAAGGGGAAGTATTCTATATTCATATAATTAGATCTCAGGCTTCTAACGAGTCTATGCCTCTAGACTGAATATCACAAGTGTTTCTCAGAGTTTTTTGAGGGGTTTTGTTTTCATTTGGTTTTTTGGTTTTGTTTTGCTTTGTCTTGTTTTGTTTTTTTATTGTTGTTACTGTTTTCTTCCCCTATTAGGTAGAACAGGGTGGCTAGATTGGGTATTTCCCTTCCTCATGTCAATTAAACTCTGATATCATTGTAGTAGATTAGGCTCTTGTTAACTAATCTCCACTGAAGGCAAGCCTTGTTAAGGAGAAAAGAATGCATTTCAAAATCGTTCATTCCCCCTCCACTCCAGAAGCCTGAGGGGATTTTTCCCAGGATATTTACTGTGGGCAACTGCTCAAGCTCCTGGAAATAAATCTCACCATATTGTGTAGCTCCCTGTGACTGGGCCCTCCTGAAGTTTTCAACTCTCATAGTTGTCTGCCCTGATTCTCCAGCAACTTGTCAATTACAGCTCAGTTTTTCCTATCCCAGCAGTGGTTCACACAGTAGTTTCAGCTCAGTAAAGCTTAATTCTCTGTATTTGTTTGTCTCTACGGTCTTGGGGGCAACAATTTGCCCTATATTCTCCCTCTTCTTCTGGATCCAAGAAAAGTTGATTTTTCAGCCTGCTTAGCCTTTCACTTGTTAAGATGAAGTGAGGACTTCCATGCTCCTTATATGTGGGACAGGAAACTATTCCATGATGCCTTTTTATGTCACCCCCAACACACACACACATACATCTAAATACACACTATTCAGTCATCCATCATTTATCTCAGACACTAAGTGTGTTTGTGTGTGTGTGTGTGCGCATGCACATGTGCACACACACCAGGCAGGGTGCAGGGTGTTAGAAATATAAAGATAGATAAAATATAGTCCTTGTCTCAAGAAGATAAGAATCCATTCTGGTTATGCCTGTGGTATTTACCATCTGTACCATTCTTTCAGTATTTATAAGGGTTAAGGTAAGGATTGCTAACTTATACACCTACATTTACTTTGTGAAGCATCGCATAACAAATTAAAGACTTGGCAGTCAATAAACACTGGTTTTTTGATAAATAAAAATTGGTAAATAAAATAAAGATAAATATACATATATGTATATATAGTAGTTGCCTAGTTGCCTTGTATTATTTTCCCAGAAAACCTGTTCTAAGTAACAGATGGGTCATTGACAAATAGTGGGCAATAGCAAGGCAACATGAAAGTGTCTGAACTATGAAGAGAACGAACTGAGTTAAAGTATATGCTTTGCCCACTAGCATGTTGTACAGTTCTGAGAAAGTTACTCAATGTCTTGGAGACTAACTTTTATCATTTATAAAACAAGTATAATAACAAGTAGACATAAGGTTGCAACAAGGAGTGGAAGACAGAATCGGCATAGTGCCTTGTACCTCTCTCAACAAATGATATATATCAGGTATTAGTTCATGACAACCTAAAGGTAACTCTAAAAATGCCTATACATACTGTTTCTTATTACAGAGAATGGAGTTTCAGTATAACAAAATTCACTGGGTAAAAAAGGCTTAACCTAGTTTATCTGCTCCAAGACCAAAAGTTGATTGAACATTTACTCTTATTTCCTCTACACAATATCTATGTAAATTGATAAAAATGCAAAGTATATCCCACAGTCCAACAACATTCTTACAGAGTTACACATGCCATTAAGATATACACTAGGGGGACGCCTGAGTGGCTCAGCAGTTTGGCGCCTGCCTTCGGCCCAGGGCATGATCCTGGAGACCCAGGATTGAATCCTGTGTCGGGCTCCCTGCATGGAGCCTGCTTCTCTCTCTCTCCCTGTGTCTCAGCCTCTCTCTGTGTATCTCTCATTAAAAAAAAAAAAAAAAAAAAAAAAGATAGACACTAGGGGGCAGCCCAGGTGGCTCAGCAGTTTAGCGCCACCTTTGGTTCAGGGCCTGATCCCGAGACCTGGGATCCAGATCCACGTCAGGCTCCCTGCATGGAGCCTGCTTCTCCCTCTGCCTGTGTCTCTGCCTCTCTCTCTCTCTCTGTCTCTCATGAATAAATAAATTTTTAAAAAATCCTAAAAAAAGATATACACTAGGTACTATGGAAAATACTAATTTTTCTTGGATTGGGAGGAGGCAGGGATGGCAATACAGATTGAACTTGGGGAACGTGTTAAGGTTTGAGTATTTTCCAAAATGAGAAGGGTGGAAAGGCATTCCAGAGAGGAAGAAAATTGCCTCTAGAAGCATAGAGATCTTAGTTTATAAAGAGTAACTGGGTATAGGGGATCATGTTAATGGAGAGAACCTCAGATATTCAAGGCAGGCCAGAGAAGAAGATACTGAAAGTTGTGAAGTTATATGGCTTTGATCTTCACACAACTGAGTCCACAATCAGACTACTTACCTACCCATTGGATTTTTAATGTATATGAGTGTTAAGTCTCTAAGTTAAATTTTCCATGTTTCCACTATAGCTAACATATTATTTATTATAAGCCAAATTATTTCATGGAACCTAAATAAAAGACACCATTGTTTCTACTTGACAGTAGGGAGAACAGATTCAATTAGAAAAATAAATAATATAAAGAAAAAAATGCCAGTGCAATAATTTTCTTTTCCTGCATAAAAAGTTATAAAGAATATAGGAATTCATTCATATTGTTATTCAATTTCCTTATTTATTCATTCCACAAATATTTGCTGAGCAGCCACTATATGACAGACACTCTATTATGCGCTAGAATTCTACAGTGAACTAGACATGGCCCTTGCCCTAAAGGTACTTATTATTTGGGAGCATAGGCAGAAATTAAACAAATACTTAAACAATTGCTATAAAGGAAGTGCTACAAAAAAAACATAGAGTGCTATGAATGCAATAATGGGAAGAATTCAGTAACGTATGGGCATTAGTAAAGCTTCCCTGAAGAAATGGCCTTTAAAAGGAGATTTGGAAATTAAACAGATCTTAGTCCAGACAGGAATAAGGGCATGTATTTTACCTTTGAAGGGCGGGGGAGGTCTTAGAATGAAAGGAAGGGCAATCAGGCAAAAGAGAGCTTAATATACACAGGAAGTTGGCTAACACTGAAAGATAGCCTTGAGTGTCAATGTCATCAGCAATAGTGGAGGACCAGGCAGGGGCTAGATAATATAGGAACTTAATAAGAATTTTGGCCATTGTTCTCAGAGGATGGAATTTTTTTTAAAAAAAAGTAATATAATCCAGCATATAGTCCAATTTGCTTATACTTTTTTACATGTTTTTCTTTCATGAACTCTTCCCAATGCTTCATTGATGCCTCATTAAATTATTTCATGACTGCTTCCCAATGATTCCATGGGATGATGTCTTTTAGACAAACAACGTTCACTATGTAGAGAGTTTGTACATTTTTAGTTATTGATCATTCCTTAAAAACAGCCAAGTATTTGACTTGCAATTTCACCTCTTTGAAAATATAAATCACTACCATGCAAAACTGAACCTCTATGGGGCACGTGGGTGACTCAGTGGTTGAATGTCTGCCTTTGGCTCAGGTTGTGATCCCAGGGTTCTGGGATTGAGTCTCACTTCAGGCTCCCTGCGTGGAGTCTGCTTCTCCCACTGTCTCTGCCTCTCTCTGTGTGTCTCTCATGTATAAATAAAAATAAAATCTTATAAAAAAGGTAGTGTGATCTTAAAAAAATGAACTTCTAAAAAAATCAGTAAAAATTTATTGTCACATCTTCAGAGCATAGCTCAATAGAGGCTACCTAGAGACTAAGAGAAGAAATAAAGAAACCCCACACGGTTAGATAGCATCGCCTCTTACTAAGGGTCTACCAGATGCCAGGTACCCTATTAGGTATTTTTGGTTTGGGAAATTCATGTGGTACTGAATTGCTTAAGGTGATTTATTTCAACATTCAATTACATATTCTGATTTCCATGCAGAGACTGAATAAAAATGATTTCAAAGAGGTTTATATTTACTAAAACAAACACCTTAATTTTATCACTTTCATTATATATCTTAATATAATATTTTACAGTTAAATGGGTTCAAATTAGGGATCAGGAGAAATAATTGCAATGTCTCTAAATACAACAGTCTTCTCATTTTATTTTTATACCTTTGAACTTTAAATTACACTCTATGTGACTGAAGAGAGACCTTTAAAATTGATTTAGTCTCATATAATATTGCTCATCTTTCTTTTTTTGAAAGAAAACAGTGTTCCATTTTAAGAATCAAAGAAAAATAAAACTAATTGAAATGTATATAGTTAGGAATTTCTTAAAAGTTTTATTTGATTATATTCCACTGTTTGGATTTTAGAATTAAATGGTAGTCCATTGCCAAAATGCTTCTAGTTACTCTTAACTCATGTAAGTATCATTTGTTCTCTTTGAATCAGGGTCTTTGCTACTTAAATTAAAAGAGGTAAAGAAATAACCTTTGTACACTTAATTCCCCTAAGCAGAGTACCTAAGAATCATAGAATGTAATAGGTTTGTTACTTGCATATTTCACTAATTAAGGTTAAAATAAGCCTATAAGTTCATTGTACTTGCCATTTAAGCCAAATTTAAATACCACAACCCCCAGAGATGTAAAGGAACATGTTGCATCTGCTCAGCATCCTAATAAATTCATTTTAATTTAAGTACATTTGCAACAAGTGCTTTTTTTTTTTTCTGGAAAATGCATTACAATTTAGGGACTTAAAAGCTTATTTTAAGCACTTTTTAGTAATAGTCTCCTAGAAACATCATATAGGTTTAATATTTTACAATAATTTGACTGGATCCTAGAAAATGGTTATTAATTAATACTTATATATAAATATAAATGGTCACAAATTTATATTTATTATACATATATTTGTGTATATTAGAGTTATAAATTATCTATTTTTTATTTATATCCTTCTTTCAATACTTCCTCAAATATTCATTTTCTACAAAATGTACATCTTTTTATAGGTACTAAATTTATTTTGTTTTTAATATTTAGAGAAAACTGTTAAATGTTTTATTTAATGTTTCATTTAAAGGATCAAGAATGAAGTTTGAAAAATATGCTTCTATAACTGGCTAGGCAAAAATATAGACATTTTTATCTTTTATCATGTAAGATTGCTGAAGAGCATCAGGATTTTGACTCATGTATATTTTCAGATTAAATGGTATTTAACCTTTGAGGAAATTTTGTTTTCTCCCTAGACCAAGTATAAATTGCATAGCTTTTTAAAATGCAATACAACTTCTATGATTAGATTTAGTACAAAATCAAATTTCAATTTAAAAGCCAGCTGTAAATACATATATGCAAAATTGCATATGGATTATATTTAACAATCTTAGAAACAGCTTTTAGAAACTCTCAAAGCTTTGAAAATTCCATTTAACCCAGAATGTCTGCTTTGGCCTCACAGACGTGTTTAAACATTATTCCACTTTTTTTTTTTTTTTTTTTTGGTATTCCCCATCTCAGTCAACGAAAATTTCTTCATCAACATACAGCAACACGTTATGTTTTACCATAGATATAATTTTATGTTAAATTCAAACAGAAAGAGAAATTAAATAAACACTCTGTCTTACTCTAATGCTTGTTTAGACATATTTCTTGAAGGCGAAGTTTCTTTGAACCTAATGATGATTCATTCTATCATTTTGGATATTGAACTTCATGATCTTTTCTTGGCACCTGTCCCAATTAGTGGCATGCAAGAGAAACTTTCACTACAATGCTCAATGAATAAATAGTTAAAGAATATAAACACTTGATACAGGGATCTTATTTGTCTATAATTTAATAGAGTGGCAAATATATCACTTACTTATGTTACAAAGTTATTCAGGAAAACTTAAATTCAGGCTTGTTCTCCCGTACTATGCAGTACAGTCAAAATACATGCACAGCTGAAATAGATATGCTGTATTAGAAAATATGCACTTACATCATCTTTAATGTAAATAATGAAAATAAAATACATGATCTACCTTATTATGTCATAGATGTTTCATCGAAGTAGTGTTTCTCGCTTCAATTTTTTATGATTCTAAAAAGGGACTACTTTTCTTATCCTGATTCCAATCAATCTCTGCAACACAATCTCTCTCACACAAATCATTCTATCTGGTATTTAATGAGCTAAAACCAAACAGAGGCAATGGTCACCATTGTTTTAAAAATCTAGTCAATAAATTGTTTTCTAATCCAATGGAATAAAGTGCTTGGCAAATTATCTATTTATTTTTAAATATGAATTCTTCAACGTTGCATTTTGATAAATCATGCTATGTAGCAGACAGCTAACTAGGGCATAGATAGAGTTAAATGAGGATAAGAAGGATATGAGAAAAAAATACAATTATAAAAACCATTCCCTACACTGTTGGATTTAACTCTGGTCATCTGCTTTGAATTGACAAAGGACAATAAAAAGTAGACCCTGAAGCTAGAAGTAGGTTGAAATGTAAATATTTCAGAATTTTATTTTAAGCCAGACTGGTTACTGAAAACAGCTAAGGAATAGGTGAAAGCAGAGTAACTTGTTGCAACTTGAAACTCATTACTGCCAAGCATCATCTCTGATTATATTGTAACAGAACTATGCTAATGAAGCCAAGGTCTTAGGTTCCAGTGAGCCAGGCAGCATCTTTGCAATCTCTGAGTTACAGCTTCATCTGCCTTCCTGCAAACCTTACTCAGAAGAGGAACTGTATGCAAGTATAAAATGAAATAATGTAGGTGCATCACCAGCACTGGAAAACCAATGCAAATTTCATGTCCAACAGAGAGTGGTTGTAAAGCAACATCCTCATATGTAAAGAATCCTATATATATCCTAATAAAGGAGCATGAGGAGCATGAGAGCCCCATAACAGTATATAATACTAATTATTAACTAAAAGACAAAAATAATATTTGAAAATAAAAGTAAATATTTTCTTTGATAGAGAAAAATGAACTATTTATATGATTTCTATCAAGAAATAATACTGGAATTTTATTTTTTAAAATACAGTTTTAGATGGCATTATTTCTTATATATCCAAAAAATTCCATATACCTCTGTGCCAAATATACAATAAAAACAGCTTTTTCAAAAAAAAAAAAAAAGTTTTCACATAGAATTTACTTTCCCATAACAACATGTGTTATTCATCATCTGAGAGGAGATACACTTAAAATATATTTTTGCTTTAAGAATTTATACTTTCTGATTTTTTCAAAGACTTCACCTTTTGCTATCAATAAAATATGAATGCTGCTATTTGAAGAGATATCTTAATGTATTAATTTATTTGTATTCATTTTTCAGTAATAAAGACATCTATAATCATTAGGGATTAATAAGGCTTCTACTCTACACCATAGAGAGGTTCAATGAATTCCTAATATTTTTAATATCCCAGGTCAATGGATCAACTGTTAAAATTAATTTATCTCTTCATAAACCTAATAAGCACTATTTCCAAAACAATTCTCACACAACCAAATTCAAGCCACAGATTGCAAATTATTACCTGTTGTAGTAATTGTTAAGGGTAGGTATTCATACTCCTCTCCTCATATATACACTACATTATATATTGCACTACTTTACATTTAGTTGGCACCTCATACTTATTTACTTAAAGTGAATATATAAAATAGAGAAAATAAATGTAAAGTATAAACACTGGCAGGTCTAAAAATGTACCTTTTAAGAAGCATTAAATTATTGAATGCCAGCAATCTCAAAGACCAATGGAATGACAAAGGAGTGAAAACTCTCAGGAATTCTAATGAGGGTAAAAGGTCTAAAAGTTCATTCCCATTATTTGCTATATTTCACCTTGTTTGAGAGAGTTCACAAAGTGTAAGACAATAACACAAAATCTGTGATTTTTATGCCTTGCTGTTTTCTATTATGTCTTAACCTTGTGACGGTGATAAAGTACATAGTAAATAAGTTTTAGGGCCTTTATCTAGCCAACTACGTGGTGTCTCAGGGGTCTAATGTTAAATATTGTCAACTAGATCTTTTTTCCCCAAGAAGAAAAGCAAAAACTTGGAGGTTACAATGAAGCTGGGTGAAAAGCTGCTTACAGAGATAAGCAAGGTTGATATAATAAAAGCATCTTGAAAATAATGCATTTCAAAGTGTTTCAGTAAAATATATCTAACAAAGACTAAGGAAGTATCTCCAAAACATTATAGGGTGGTTTTTTGTTTGTTCGTTAGTTTATTTTGATTTTTTTAGATTTATAATATAGAAGTACATCTTCCATTTCAAAAGGCCACTTTTTCTGAGTTCTTGAGATCTTGAGAGATGGACTAGATGGGATATTTTTGGTTTTAATAAAAGAAAATAAACTTATCTAGTTTAAGGAAAAAAAAGAGAAAATCCCTTCAAAGTTACTCTCAAGTTCCAGGAGTAGCCTATGGACTACTGGTGATAATGCAACCAGTCATCAGAAGCAGACTGGAGCCTGGAAATGCCCTCACCAGTTTTAGGGCTGAATGGTCATTTTCTCTTTCCCTGTTCTTTGTCTCAGTGTGTTGGCTCCATTTTGCTGTCTGCACAGCCCTCACTAACATTCAAACCATACACAAAAAAGATAACTATTTTGGTACCCAAATGGTTAAGAAACTGATATAGAAACCCACAGGAAAGGATTAACCCAGTGTGTGTCTTATGTCCACACAGCTAATGTGTGGTGATGTTATACTGAAATAACATGAGGAGAGGTGGACATATTCATCTAGGGAACATATAATTCATGAAATAATGATCCATAAAATATTATTAAAGTTTACGAAAAATATTTGTCCACTTGACAAATGCTTAATGAAAGTTTATGATATTTTAAGTACTGTCCTAGACACCGACTATTTAGATAGTGGCTTTTAGGGTATGGAGTCATGAATTATAGACATTAGAATGGTTTCATACAAAATAAATAATAAAACAAAATGCTGTGAACTTGCTAATTAGAGAAGAAAATAAGGATGGAAATCTTTTTAAAAATGAAAGTAATTTTTTACATTCTTAAAGACAGAAATTAGTTCTGGAATTAAATTTAAGATCCCCATCTATGATGTCTCTCTGAATACATTATAGGTTTGACTCATTCTGAGAGAAAGGGAAATTGCACACCTCAGGAAGAGGTTGCTCAGTGAATTACAGTTACATAAATGTATCTGAAGGCTATGGGATGCATAGATTAGGTCAATGCAAGATTACTACTCTCTCATACAATTCAAAACTTATTGGAATGATAGCATAATGTAAAAGAACTAGTTTTCCTTTACATCCACTCTACTTATTATGAGGTGCCAATATTAGACAGATTATGTACTTTGGAGGGAAGCCACCAAGAACACAAATGAACCATGATGTAGTTATCTGGAGTGAAATTTTTATAATACAGTTTCTCCCTGCTATCTGGAAGTAGAGTGTTCCTATTAAACCCTCCCTACTCTGAAATGGTACAAAGGAAAGAGGCAATTATCATTTTGTAAAAGTGAAAATCCCCTTCAGATTTCTCTTGATTAGCGAAAACAGGTAGTCGTGTAGGTCTTACATAAAAGCAAAGCGACATAAAGTGAGTTTTGAATAGTGGAGAAAACCTGTAAGTGGAGAGCTTTCAGCATATTTAAACGTACAGTTAGAAACAGTGGCCCACCCAAGACAGTAGCATAATGAATATTTCAGCTAACAGTCCTTGCTTACCTATCTATGATATGACTCTCTACCTCTCCAATGTAATATTTTACTCCATCCCCAAATTTATCTTCATTCATACCACACTACAGATTCCATGAAGGTGAGAATTATGTGTGATTTATTTGCATGCATATGTCTAATATCTAAAAGAAAATATCGGGATCCCTGGGTGGCGCAGCGGTTTGGCGCCTGCCTTTGGCCCAGGGCGCGATCCTGGAGACCCGGGATCGAATCCCACGTCGGGCTCCCGGTGCATGGAGCCTGCTTCTCCCTCTGCCTGTGTCTCTGCCTCTCTCTCTATCTCTCTGTGACTATCATAAATAAATAAAAATTAAAAAAAAATTTAAAAAAAATTTAAAAAAAAATTAAAAAAAAATAATAAAAAAAAATAAAAAAAATAAAAGAAAATATCTAATATCTAATATGTAAACATTAAGCGCACATTTATTAACTCTGACTTTGGGCCTTCTTTCTAAGCCTTCACTTATATTATACTCCCATTGGAATGTCCTTCTCTTCCATCCACCCACCTTGTAAGCCCCTATCCATTTTCCACTTGATTCAATTCAAGTACCTCTTTGATGAAATCTTTCCTGAATCTTTCAGAATTAGCCATTCCTTTCTTTGCCCAGCACCCATGCCACAACACCCTACCTGCATTTAGATTCTAGCTTCTCATTTCTGTCTTCACAACTGTACTTTTTATATATGCATATATACATATTACATACAATACACACACACACACACGCAACACACATATACAATCCTTATGTGTTACTCAACTGTAACCCTCTACAAGACTGTAAGATTGCTGAAGTCAAGGATAATATAATTACTTGCTTTGTATTCTTGGGCTAAGACTATCTGTTGAGTGAACATATAAAATCATGACTACAAATGGTTAATTTCCAAAGAAATAGTAGATGAGTGAAGCAACAAAAAAAGGTGTTATTAGTAAGGAAAAAAAAAACGATTAGAGCCATCTTTAAATAAATAGATGAAAATAAAGATATGTTCGTCAGTACAAACTTTACATGAACTTTCAGAGATGTGACTGAAGGTACCAAAAATTACTTTTTTAAAGAAACAGCTTATTTCTTGTTCCAAGTAGAACCCTAGTCATCCTTATTTTATCCTTTCTCAAGTCTGTTTATTGTATTAACTTACCTTATTTTTTACTCACAATGGTTCCTAAAAAAGACAGACTATCCAACAATATAGACCATGTTGCTCAAAGATCTGTAGGTTATTTTCATATTTCTGAATATTAAAAATTGATGAGTCTATCTTTCATCACTGTATTCTGTACCTTCTAAGAGCTAAAGAATTTTAAAATTATAAAATATATAATAATCATAACATTTTATATTGCCTATTTTAATGACTGTCATTTACAATACCCATGACAATTTTTTGTTGAGCCAGTGGAATTTCATTCCATGTACAACAAACAAAGCCAAGAAAACACAAGAAGAAAAACAAAGATCTGAGACTGCCTTTTAAAATTTTCTCCTATTACTCTTATTGAATAAACTATTTAACCTAATTCTTCTTTAACCTATTCTGATTCAGAATTAGGATCTCAATTTTCCTTTTCTATAACATCATTGAAGTTCTTGGCATTTCTAACCCTTTCAGCTCATATGCCATCAAAATCTTATTTTGAGGTTGAGGAATAAAATCTATCTGAAAATAATCAACACAGGTTACAAGCTTGAAAACAAATGGTAATAACTAATGATGCATTCCTCTGATGTGGCTACTCTAAGATAGCTTACATGTATGCTCTCCTTGACACAATAGTCCAAAAAAGAAAAAAAAAAATGTGGTAAGCCCTTCCAAGTCTCCTTCATTCTAGAATTTAGATAATTTTTACTATTTACTTTTGATAAACAAAGATGTCATAACTAAATATCATAAGTATTAACAAGTTTTGACATATAATTTATAGAACCAGTGCTCTTCCAATCAAGCAGTAGAATATGGAAACACCTTCAGTCCCTATACCGATCTTAGTATGACAGTCATTTTATAAACAGGTATTGTAAGCTTCAGAGTGTCGCTTAAGTTTTGCGGTGATTTATTTTTCTGAGGATATTACCCTCCTATATATATTTTTACATTTGAAGTACTTAAAAATCACTGCCTTTTTTTATACTTAAGTGTAAATTATTTAAATTACCATAGTTCTTTAAATAATTCACTATCTCCTAAGTAGTTTACTGTATCAGTATTTGACACACTTTGTCTTGATTTCCACAAGATAGTACTCCTGAGAAATGTGTAAATATCACTGAAAAAAATCAACTATATTATAGGGATGCTGTCTTTTAAAACATATTAGTTCTTATGCAAAGAATAAATTCATGGGTTTGCCAGAAGACCATATCTCTTTGAAGTTCAGATTGTTCTATTACCTCTTCTGGTTAAAGCAAAACAGGAAACTGAAGGCATTAGGCACTGAAAATCTGTTTAACAGACTAAGGCTGCGAATGAGAGCCAAAACAAGTTTGCAGAAGGACTGGTTGTCTCTGCGTAACTTTATATACACACATATGCATCTACGTGCATACGTAGATCAACCTACATGAGTACGTGTAGTTCCCTGTGTCTAATTTAACAAATTTGTAGGTTTTCAAAAATAGATGTCATTTTTCTTCTGCAGATAACAGTATTAGTCTTATTACAGTAATATGGAGTAGCCTGAAATTTCCAAAGGGACAGAAAAGGGACAGAAAGTGAGATTACTAAAGTTTCTAATTCTTATCTGATTGGTCCCTTGATTCTCCTAGTCCCCAACCTAGCACTTTTCCTCTTGCCTGCAATTCAGAACAAGGCGGACTTGCTAGATACCACGTACCACAAGCTAACAGAATCTTTCATCAATCTTGGAGTAGCAGTAACTGCTCTGAACTCAAGGTGTCAGTCACCAGGGCACGGTTATTCTTGTTTTTTTCCTATGTGTGCCTCGGTATCTCTTAGCTTCTGCCGCCTATAGTCATGGTCCCTGCTGGGCAGAAAAGCATCACCATCAAATACAAGCAAACTGGTCTGTCTTTATGCATTGTGACACTACTGTCCACTCACAGAGAAGAGAAGAGAAAGAAAGAGACAGCTTTACCCGCAGAAAGGAGAGGTCCCGGTTGTGCTCGATGCTGGTTATCTCCAGGTTGCCCATGACTACCTCACAGTTCTCATAGTATTTGCGCAAAGCTCGATACTGCTGCTCCAGGTCAGAGAGAGAGCTCAGCTTGTTCTCTGTTCCTGCACACACTGCCAAGACAAGAAGATACAGAGGAGGTTACATAACCTTCCTATGACATGCACAATGACAATGTCTCCCTCAACTCTCTATTCCACACGCTCTACTCTGATTCCCTGAATTAAAGTATTTTGAATGCCATGAACACCCATAAACCACACAGATAGGTATCTTCACTTTTATTTTTCCCCAGTTATATTATGATATGATTGACACATAAACATTGTATAAATGTAAGGTATACAATGTATTTGATACACTTACATATCCTAAAATCATTACCACGGAAGCATTAGCTAATACCTTCATGTCCCCTAATCACCATTTCTTTTTTGTAATGACATTTAAGATCGACTCTGTTACAACTTTCAAATATATAATATAGTATAGTAATTATAGTCACCAGGTTCTTGCTTAGATCCTCAGAACTTAGTCATCTTATACCTGGAAGTCTATGCCGTTGATGGGTATCTCCCCATTTTCCTTACCCCTAAGCCCCTGACAGCCACCACTCTACTCTCTGTTTCTATGAGTTCAGCTTTTTTAGATAAGACATGTAAATGATATCATAGTTTTATATTCCTAAATTGCATGAACTAATAAGCACAGAGAGTAAGATGGCATGGATTCCAAAGAAACAGAACAGAGAGGGAAAATTAAAACCGTCGCATTTGTAGTATATACATTTTAAACATACACTAGAAACAGAATATTTTATAAAATGTGAGCTTTTTTGGTATCAACTGGGTCATCTCTGTATATTCATTAGTATTCTAAGGTATGATGGACTACTAGGAAAGGAGCTCAGTCTGCCGTCTTCGACAGCATGGATCTTGAGTCTTTTCACAGGTGAGCACTGAGGGTACACACACGTGTGTTTTTTATTTTTGATGTGTTGGTATTTTCCTTGACTTCCAGAAGCCAGAGTTTTAGTTGTTACTTATGATTTGTATACCTGCCTGTACAAGATCTTTATCACTTAATGTACCAACTTTAATCTTCAATAGACTGAAAAAAAACCCTAGATTATGAATCTTGTAATAATAGTATGGAAAGTTGAAAAAGAAATGGGTGTGAAATAATCTTCTTTGAGTAAGTTATGTAATATACCCAAAGTAAGACAAGATACACTGTGTAAACTTTGAAGACACTGGAACAGAGCTACATAATAAAGTCATAGAAACAGTTACACATTAGGCACACAGAAATGACAAGTCATAATGCCTTGGTGGTATTCAAGGGAATGGGTTTCAAGCAAACAGCTTCCCATATACAAAGGGAAAAAAAATCTAGATGGATACATTCCAATAATTAAGACCTCTTAACAACTGTTGTTGCTCACTGACATATCACAATGAACAAAAATCTAAATCTAAAAGTCTTGAAGAATAATGTAGACCTTTGCTCATAAGGGAAGCTCATTGCTAAAACCAAACAAATGAACAACCATAATCTTTCTTTGTCTGCATGTCTAAAGTTCATCAAACGGTATATTTTCTAGAAATAGTCTCTATAAGTGGTATTATCTTTCTAAAAGATATATTGAAGGCAAACCCCTGTTGTCCGTGACTATGACCTTGTTTAGAAACAGAGTCTTTGTAGGTGTAATTGAGTTGAGATGAAGACATTAGGGTAGGTCCTAAATCAAATATGATAGTGTCCTTCTAAGGAGAGGAAAGCACCATGTGGACACAAAGATCCACAGTGAGGGAAAACAACAACAGAAAAAAAATATATATATATAACTAGAGAGGCAAAGATGGGAATGAGATACAGCTGCATGCCAAGGAATATCAAGAATTGATGGCCATCACCAGAAGCTAGGAAGAGGCAAAGTAAGATTTCTCCCCAGTCTCAGGGGCCCTGCTGATACCTTGATATTGGAATTTTAGCCTCCAGACCTGTGGAAGAATAAATTACTATTGCTTTATAGTCTGTGGTACTTTGTTACAGGAGCCCTAGAAAACCAATATATAATCTTTAGACTGTTCCTGAAATCTAACATATAAAGACATGTTAAATATCATTTCCTCTCTCCAGGTTCCCGCCAGCTTATTACCTCCAAGCTACCCCCCTGCCTCCTCCCTTTCTGAGTGCCAAGTCGCTCAACACACCATGCTGGAATTCATTTGCTGCCACTGAGAATGCAGCTTTTGTAGAGTGCTAGGGATGGAGGCAAAGACTTCTGGAATCCTCAATACGCATTCTCCTCTTCCTTCAGAGGCATAGACTACATAGCCTTCAGCTGAGCATGTGGCCACCTCAAATAAAGATTTCAGTTCACTGCTCCCCTCGGAGGTAATGGTGTATGGCACTTTGCCAGAACTTCATTTAAAACAGGTTGGAGCCCACGTTGTGCCTTTCCTTCACACCTTCCTCCAATGTGCTACCTGGAAGGGGATGGATGGCTAAACCTTGAATCACCTTTTTAGACCATAAGACCTAGAGACACACCCTAGATATTTTCTGAGAAATGAACTAAAAATAACTAGGGTTTTTAAACAATTAAGGTTTTACATTACTTTATTATCATTAGCATAAAGAGAATGGTGAATTTTGGTTGTAGCTGCTAAAATATTATATATAAGAAAGGTTAGGGGATCCCTGGGTGGTGCAGTGGTTTGGCGCCTGCCTTTGGCCCAGGGCGCGATCCTGGAGACCCGGGATCGAATCCCACGTCGGGCTCCCGGTGCATGGAGCCTGCTTCTCCCTCTGCCTGTGTCTCTGCCTCTCTCTCTCTCTCTCTGTGTGTGTGTGTGACTATCATAAATAAATAAAAATTTATTTATAAAAAAAGAAAGGTTAAGTTCTAGTTACTTGCTTTTGACCCTAAGTAATTTTTACTATTTTGTCTGGTTGTTTGACTAACTTCAATTCAGAATGAAACTACAAAATCATTCTTTTTTTGTTTCTGTTTGTTTGTTTTTATTCATACTCCAGTTAATGTATAGTTTAATATTAGTTGCAGGTGTAGAATTTAGTGACTCAAAACTTACATATAGCACCCAGTGCTCATCACAAGAGGTGCGCTCCTGTTTTTCTTTTTTCTTTTTCTTTTCTTTTTATGGAGAGAGAGAGAGAGCCCCCAAGCAAGTGTGAAGGAAATGGCAGAGGGGCAGGGAGAGAGGGAGAAGGAGAAAAGGAAAGGAAGAGAGGGAAAGGGAAAGAGAGAATCTTAAGCAGGCTCCTTGCCCAGCACAGAGCCCAAAGCCGGGCTTGGTCTCAAGACTCTGAGATCACGACCTGAGCTGAAATCAAGAGTCAGACACTTACTGACAGAGCCACTTAAGTGCCCCTAATAGTGCCCTCTCGCCCCATCACCTATTTCACCCATCCTCCCTCCCACTCACCTATCTGGTAACCACCAATTTTTTCTCTATAATTAAGAGTTTGTTTCTGAAGAAAGTACATCACTCTTGATCATTTGAACATTTTACTGATTCTGTGGGAGGTTCACTTATTAAAACTAATAAACACAAAGAAAAAAATGAATTTCTGTTGATAAGGACAACATTTTTCAAATAAGCAGGGAACAAGAAGTGATTGATTCATGTACATGATCCTTATCAGCCAATATCAAAGCCCAGCTTTTTTTCCTCCCAATATACTATAGAGACTCCCTAGGAGTCTCTATAATCCATAATCTTTATTTTATTGCTCCTAGCAAATTTATAACAAAATCTTTATAAACTTCTAAAGTGTCTGTTGAGAAAAGGTACTATGATATGGGTTTATGAAATATAGATTTCAATTATTTTAAATTCCAATGAGAACAAGCTTATATTTTTAAACTACTACTGCTGGAGAAATTATACATTGATTAATAAACTTGCTGCATTATTTCTAAAATACGTACAATGCCACCTGTACTTTAATATCAATATATAAAAATTAATACGAAAGCATCTAAATGAAAAGTTTTCTAAAATAGCTAGTATATTCTGATCTTTTCTACAGAAACAAACAGATTTTGGGAGAAATATTTATTCATATAACTATAATAACTAAGTATTTTTCCATGTTTCTCATCCTGCATATATGAAAAAAATTATACAAAATTTTTATTATTAGTTATTAACTACTATTATGATAATCTCCTTACATTAAGAAACCCACCAAGGCTAATAACTCTTTGAAGTAAGGTGTAATTTATTAATTGTTCTTTGTGTTTACTGAGCTATAGAGCAGAGTGCTTTGCAATAAATTATCATTTAATAATATGTATTTACTTGCTATAAAAACAATTATAACCGGTATTCAGAAAATAACCATCAATTCAGAAAAGTTTCCATTGTTTAATAAATGATCAGCTGTGTTTTGCATATACCATATGAAAACATAAATTTGGAATATGTTTAGAAATATTTTTCAACAACAACAAAAAATCCTCCAATAAACAGAAAATCTGATTAATTAGAATATTCTCCAAACATTCTGGTATTTGAAGTTTTTACTATACACACAGTTCAACTTAGAAAATATTTTTGTCTCAGGGAGGCTTTTCTGTATATTTATTTTTTATTCAACTCTATTTATAACGACAAATATACCCTTCATAACTTTCAGCTTGAAAGACAGACTTGATTTTAAGAGAACTAGTTTGGATAAATGCATAAAAATCATTTGTATTTCTCTTCATGAAGCCGTCACTGAATGCCTCACAACTTCCATTTGTCAATCGATTTTACCATCAGGCAATGTATACAAGACAATGCTTAAACCATCAAGTTTCATTGATTTCACAAAGTTGTTTATCAAACAGAATTGAAAAATCTTCCTTACCAGCCAAAACAAGTTTAACGAAATTCAGTCCCCTTTGTCAACACTATTATTAAGTCCTTAAACTATAAGCCTATAATACTTCAAGTTTCAAAAGAATCCTGAATTTACTTGGGCTTCCTAGAGTTTTTATTCCAACTGTAACTCCAGCAGGAAAGCTATATGTGAGGCCTTAATAAATTCACCAATTATTCTATTTGGTATTGATTCAGCTACAAATGTAGCTATAGTTGCAAACATGGGCTTTTTATTCCTGTTAAGATTTATTACTAACAGTGAGTGAACTACATAATCTTCCTTTAGTAAAAAATTAGGAATACAATTAGGAGCTCATAACAATATACAAGGGCAGGTTAACAAAATTATCTGTTGGATTCATGGGGAAAATAATGTTAGAAGCAGAATGATAAAACAGTAACAATTTCCATATTAATACTAAAAATCAATTATTGCCTCCAGGCTTGTTATGGCTGTGGAAACTACTCCTCCATTTGCTAGACAAGAGGGTAAAATCAATCAATAAATCAATCAATCAATCAATCAATCAAATTTTTGGCTTTCAAATCGAAAGCTTATACGAGATATGAATTAAAGAAATAATTATTTTTAGCATCTACTGCTGACCTAGTATCATGAAAAATATATATATTGATTAAATGTGATAGTACAAGGTACATAGTAAAGAAGCAATGAGTCATATATATAAGCTGTAGATAATTCATGGACTGTCTGTATAGAAAAACACGTATTTGGTAACTTGATAAATCTTCTAATTTTTCTATCTGATTTAATAATAAGAAGTACTTTCTTGGAATGCCTGGGTGGCTCAGTGGTTGAGCATCTGCCTTCAGCTCAGGTCTTGATCCCAGGGTCCTGGGATCGAGTCCCACATTGGGCTCCTAAAGGGAGCCAGCTTTTCCCTCCACCTATGTCTCTGCCGCTCTCTCTGTGTCTCTCATGAATAAATAAATAAAATCTTTTAAAAAAGTACTTTCCTTTTCAGAAATATTAACATAATAAATATGCTTTAGTTTAATGAACATTGTTGGGCATTTAAAAATCTGGAGCTATAGTAAATCTCAAAAAAATAAAATATTTAAATAGCACATAAGAAATAGCCAACATTTTTCGTGACTATTATTGAGTGCTGTTACAGTTACATAGAGATTGCAAGTTTTGGCAGCCCTATGTTCAAAATATATCTGCAAATGAAGCCAAACTTGCCACTTCCACTATTTTAGTCATTTAATACAAGTCACTGCTCTCTCTCTCCTGGACTTTGACAGTAGGTTCCCTTCTGATTTCCTGGATTCCCCACATGTCCTGATTAATTTATTCTCTGCACAGGATCCAGATTATCTTTTTAAAAACAGCACTCCCCTACTGAAAACACTCATTGGCTTCTACTCATATGTATTATATAAATCCAAACTTTTCAACACGGCCTGTAAGAACCCATCTTCAGGTCTTTGCTCAAATGTCACCCCTTCAAAATAGCTTTCTCTGACCATCTTATCTAAAATAAGTAGCAGGTTCTCACACATCATATTCTGTCTTCTTTTTGCCTTCTTTATTTCTGTTTTACTGCTATCTAAAATTGCATTAGACATTTTGCTTGTTTACTTCTTTATTACGTTTTTGCATTACAATGCAACCTCTGTAGGAGGCAATCTCTTTGTCAGCTCAGTACTTGAAAGAACAGGCACATAGGAGGCTTTCAGTCAATATTTGTTGAGTAAATAAATAGACTTTGGAGTCACTAAGAACCATAACTGAGCCAGGGTCAAATATGTTGGTTTTTCCATTTTTAAAAGCTGAATGAACTTGAGCAAGTAACGTCACCATTCGGAGTCTCTGCTTCTGTATTACAAAGTAGGATTTTGCACTAAGTATTTTTTAATAATAAACCAAGCTTAGAGGTTAAGAACAGAGGACCTACAGCTAGATGTCCAGCATAAAATGTAGCTCAATCACTGACCTACAAAGTAATCCTGGACAAGTTACTCAGACTCTGTTATTCTATTTTCTCTTCTGTAAAACGGACATAATAACAACCACCATCTAATAAGCTGGGTGGGGATTAAGTGAGTCTATACATGTAACTTGCTTTGTACAACGTCTGACTCATTGACAGAGTTCATTGTTAGCTATTACCATTTATTCATATATGTAGTATATAGTATGTGTGCATTATGCAATATATTAAAGTAAAACAAAATATACATCTTGCATGGTGATGTGCTCAATCAGCCTGATCTAAAGGAATGAGCAAATAAATAAATAAATAAATAAATAAATAAATAAAGGAATGAGCACTGGACAAAGAAAGTAGAGGATGGGACTCCATTGTTCCAGAACTTTCTAGTCATGTAAACTTGAACAATTATTCTGTTCTCATCGGTTCCAATTTTCTCCTTTCTCAAATAAGATATCTTTATGTTTCCTCTAATCTCGAAAATCCTGTGATTGAATTTATTTCTATGATATTTACTTAAAATCTACTTTATACTGTGTAATTGGCTGAATTCATTGGATGCTCTTGAGTAGGTCAAACCGTGGCAACATCTTACAAAGTTATAAATTAAACATGCGCTTAATGGAATGACCCAACACTCTCATTTGTAGGTCCCTAGATAAATGACGAATTATGTTCCCATAAAAAATACGTACATGAGGGGACTTGCATATAGTTTTGCAGCAACCTGCTTGTCCCGGATTGCAATTCTCTGCTATTCCCAAGTAAAAACAATTTTGTTGGTAAAATAACTAGTAGTTTTATTTTTAAGGTCAACAGTGAACATGTGGAGTTGCTCCAGGAGAGCTTGAAAGCTCCCAGCCTTTCCCACACCTTGCCTTCTGTATCTCTTCTATATGGCCATTCCTGAGTTATAACCTTTTATAACAAACAGATAACCTAATGAGTAAAAATGTTTCTCTGTGAGTTTTTCTAGCAAGTTAATGGCACTTGAGGAGAGAATCTTTAATTTATAGGTAGTTAATCAGAAGTGCAGTTGATCCTAAACAATGTGGGCACTGCTTCTCCATGTAGTCAAACATCCTCATATAACTTTGTCTCCCCCAAAACTTAACCAGTAAATAGCCTACAGCTGACTGGAAGCCTTATTGATGAAATAAACAGATGATTAACACATAGTTTGTGTGTTACATGTATTATGTGCTGTAATCTTAAAGCGAGGTAGAGAAATGAATATTAAAATCACAAGAGAAAAATATGTACATGAATGTTTATAGAAGCTCTACTCAAACTCACAAAAAATTGGAGATAACTCAAATGTCTTCCAATGCATGAAATGATAAGCTATATACATTCCATGAATATCTATTCAGCAATAAAATGAACGGATGATTGATATATCAACATGGAAAATTCTCAAAGGATTTCTGCTAACTGAAAGAAGCAGGGCTCAAAAGGCTACCCACAATTATAAAAGGCTCCATATGATTCTATTGGTACATCATTTTGTAAAAAGCCAAAACTACAAGGATAGAACAGATCCGTGGCTGGGAGGGGATGGAGTAGAGGGATAGTGAGGGTCTTACTAAAAGAGCAGAAGGGAGATTTGGGAAATGGCAGAAGTATTTTGCATACTGACCCTGGTGGTGATTACCTAGACCCCTACAGTTAAACATCAGAGAACTATACACCAAAAAAACATACATTTTATTGTGTATAAACTAACACACACTCACACACTCAAGTTGGCTTGTATATCTGTTAGAGTTAAATATGTTCCTGTATGGATTTAATAAGACATCCTTATTACATTGTTTTCCAGGTATTTTATGCTTTGGTCCTTTTATGAATAATTATATCCAAAGTGATAAAGAAAATGAGTTTATATTTCAGAACTTTTGTATTCTCTATAATCATCTTTTAAGGAACTAAAATAAAGTAATGCCAAAATAGGAACTCTGATTTGTAATTTACATTATATAAGCTGGAAATAAAATATTTTTTTCAATGTAAAAATTGGTACCTTTAAAAAAAAATAGTAAGTGACCCTATAGTGTGTTCTTTGAATCTGTATCCTACCACTATTTTACTGACTTCAAAAGTAATAAAACAGAGAACCTGCTGAAATTAGTGAAAACATTTTCTAAATATACCTGAGCCACACGAAAAGGGCATTTGGCATTGTAGATCTTCACTAATAAGAACTGTAGCTAGGAAAGACAGGCATCCTATAGCACAGACTGAGGAAACCAAGTCCATAGACTATATGTACTGCTATGTGTAGATTCAGCTAAAATTTAATTGATCTCTTACATCTTTTCTTAACCTACACTAGCCTTTAAATGCCCTCTAAGATGTTTAAACTGTTAACTTACATTGCAAAAGGAAATCATCTCACTGGTGATGACCAAAAACTGATACAAAAAATTACACATGATTGTCTCCTGTTTATGAATAATATGTCTTGTGAGTCGTCTATTCTAATTCATTCTTCCCAATAGGTTATCCTTATAATGGGTCCATTTTTTTCCCATTTTATATTTCAAAAGTCAGCCTAGTAAAATCAAAATAATTACAAGTGATTTTAAATGCATGATATGTATCACCAAAAGATGACTTGTAACTACTTGTGTATAATTCTTAGTTCTGGTCCCTCACTATTTTCCTGTTTTTAAATATTTTATTGTATTTTCTCTTAAATTACATCTCATGAAATTCCTATGTGGAAAGCCGAAAAAAAAAAAAAAACAACATAATAGAAAGACTTTACAGATTTAGAAATTGCATTTCTGTCATCTATTCTTGGATAAAATAATATTCCCCTGACCACTGTCTTGCCACAAATCTCTCCCAGCCTTTTTTATTATTCTTCCCACCTCCTACCACTCCCCCACCCAGAATCCTTCTTATTTACTTTGTAGTATTTCATTTCCTATGGAAGTGCTAGGTCCTTAACTTTAATGTAGGTACTGGACTTGACAAGCAATTAAAGCGAACAATTTCCACTCATCAAGGCTTGCCAAATTAGTCATCTGCCATCTGCCCCATCATCTGGCTCTCCTTGAGGTCTTGCTGTGAATCTGGATGCACTCTCTCAGATTAAGAGGGACAGTGCAAACCTCCAAGCTGGTGAAATGCCAGTGGGAGCTAAGTATGTAAACATTAGCAACCATCTTTCTTCCCTAGATGATCATGCCTTCGACCATCCCCTTGTGTGTAATAAAAACCAGCCTCTTTGTGATGCCTTATCACTGTGAGACCTTTGCCATTCATTGTAATTAAAGTGGAGTTTGTGGGATTTTTTTTCTCCTGTTAGAAATATTTAAAAGAAGGAATCAGGCTAGACATTCCTAAACTATGCTCACATATTAAGCCTGGTTTCTTAAGCATTGAAAAGGATGTACATTAAGAAATGCCCTATGGCCTTTCTATTGCACTGGTTGCAGAATGAAATTTTTTTTTTTTCATTCTCTGCATCAGCAAATGTTTACTTGGCTGATAATATGCAATATAAGTGCCTTCTAAAGACATTCAATCCAGCTATATTAGTAGTTGGCAAAAGTGAGCAATAGCAAGAGTAAAACATGGTATGCTGTTAACCACATGCTCCTTTTTAAGGGCCTTCTTCCTTGCAGGCAATCCCCAACTCAGGCTGATGCCTTTATGCAAACGCAGAAAGATGCTTCTCTTCTGGGTGAAATAAAGGCCATGTTAGGCTACATAGCCTGCCATAAGAAGGTAGGTTGCTTTCTATTCCCACATGCCTTATAGTGATAAACCTACATAACTATAAACAAAAGCCCTGATCCACTCCACTGCCCTGGGTCATCAATCCAAACTTGCTTATTCAAGGTAATGATATATCTAAAAAAGAAACAACAATTTTTTTTTAAGTGTGCTAATGTTAGACTTGTGAGAAGTGGGAGTGCAAAAGACATTTGGACCGTATCTTCAGATAATCTACATGTAGAGCCTAATCTAAGGTGACCTTCTAACAAAATGTTTGAAAGTTTTAGAAGCCAGTTCTTAGCCACATAACCCTATTGGATGAAAAAAAACAAAAGCAAGCAAACAAACAAAACACCCAACTGATATGGATGTAGACTACATAATAAAATATGTCATCTTATAATTTATTTTAAATTATTTTCTAAGAGCCTCAAATCTATTTTTTCTAAAGACCAAATTCTATTATCTCCAGTAGGTTGGTGTCTCTAAAACAGATTCAGATGAGCATTGTGTGGTTATTTTTACAATGTAATCAACTTCAAATACTAATTGTAATTAGATGTTTGATAAGAAGATAGTCATCATTAGGACAATATCTGCCATTCATTCATTTCTTCTGTCATGCAATTATTCAACAAATGTTAATTGGGAAATCACAATATATGGGGCTTTGGGCTAACTGTCAAAGGATTAAGAAATAAATAAGACCTGTGTCTCAAATCTATAACATTTTACACTGTAATAGAAACCCTCTGTAAAAGGTTTTAGAAATGGTATTAGTATGCAAATTTAGTTAAGGGCTCTCAATTATAATGTTTTATTTCTGATTTTCATTCACTGTCAAAAAACAAGATTCACAAAGTCAAAATTCATCTTATCTACAATCAAATATGAAGAAGAAAAAAAGATATATATACACATACATATATACAAATGTTTTTTTGTGTTATAAAAGGTGGACATCACTTGTGAGAAGAAATTTTCTGGGAGGTCTTTCTCTGTAATAGTAGTAAATATTGTTACCAAAATATTCAATAGCATCTGCATCTAAGGAAATATGACCCCTTACAAGCAGCTTATTCACCCAGTCAGGTTCATTTCTATCTCCTCCCACGTCATCATTCACTTGTCAAAGAGGACAAAGAGAAACTACTCTGACACAAACAGACTAGACATATTTTTCTAACTATATATTATACTTAAGGCTGATTTTCAATCCAGTTTTGATTCTAGATGACTTAATAACTCTACAAACATTTTACAGCTTTTTCTTTCATTTTAATTCAGAAATTTGATTTTATAGTTTTGAGATATTAACCAAGACGTTCCACTACCAGTATCACTAGTAACTTCCCGACTCATTCCATAGTCTCAAGGGTAGTTAAAAGGGCATGAAATACTACCTGGATGAGTCACTTAACTTGGAATGTTTTCCCATGAAAGTTTCACTCATCTTTGGATTTAAAGATATATCGTTTGAGATCCTGTTTTTATTTCCTTTGGATATATTTAGATCCAGATGTGGGGTTGCTGAGTTATTTGACAGTTCTATTTTTAAGTTTCGGAAGAACTTCCTTACTATTTTCTGCAGCAGTGAGTACGGCGGGGTTACAGGGGGGGAAGGTGGGAGAAACAGAGAGATGTCCATCAAAGGGTACAAATGCTCAGTGACAAGATGAGTAAGTTCTGGGCAACTAAAGTAGAGCATGATGATTGAAGTAAATAATATTGTATGATATACTTCAAGTAGCAAAGAGAGAAGATCTTAAATGTTCTCTCTACACACATACACACACAAAATGGTAATTATGTGACATGATGGAGGTGTTATCTAAAGCTATGATGGTAATTATTTTGCAATATGTAAGTGTATCAAATCAACATATTGTACACTTTAAACTTACACAATATATATATCAATTATATCTCAATAATGCTGGAAACATTAAATTAATTTTTAAAAGTCTGATATCCTACTTGGAGGCTTTGTAAATGGTACAGCATGTTAACAAATCTGTAAGATTTAATGTAAAAGTTCAATTTTTAATGGAATCAGCATCATTCAATATGATACATAAAGAGCTGACGTGACATTTAACAAATTCTTTTTATTATTGGACATGACCTCAGAAATGCCTTTTACATTTAAGTGAATACTTAAAAAAATATATATATATATAAGGGCAGGATATTTGCTAGATAGTGATAACACATTTGAACTCTTTTTCCCTCACTGTGGTTTTCTCAAAAGTGTTCAGGCAATGATAATAAAAGATTAAATGCTGAAGTGTGTTATAAATCCCTTAATTTATTTTATCTGAGACAATCTGGTAATACAGGTATCAAAAATATCATATTCAGCACTCAGGCATAGGAGTTTTGTAGCATCAGATTCAATTTTAGAAGTAGGGAATGACCTATGATTTTCTTTCTTTATATAAACTAGAACTAGTAATAAGGAAGAAAAATCCTAAATTATAGATACAAGATCACTTAATATTTGCATTGTCATGTTTAGTTTAATATGAATCCTTGGGAGCCTGTGCAGATAAGCACAGCATCTCTATATTGTATAAATAAAATTATTTTATTATATAGCTGGCAAAGCTCATATATACAAAAATATTTTCTACAAGATAAATAAGAAATTTAGACTAAATCACTATTTACCTAGAGATAAAGGTAGAACGGAAATATATATTCAGTGCTATTTTTAATCTTGTTACTTTTAATCTTGTAATTTTAATCCTTTAATCTTGTTACAGCACACATTTGATCTGTTTTTTAAAGTTGAAGTAGCCTTTTCTGAACATGAGTTATTTTTACTTCTTGACCAGAAAAATATATATTTTAAGATAAACTATAAAAATAAGTATCTTTTCATTACAAAATTCGAGTTTCTACTGGCATTTTCTGCCAAGATACAGAATAAATTCTGTTAACATTCTTTGCAAATATTCAGTTTTCAGATATAGTTACCATCTAATTATAATTTACAAAGTATCATCTGATTATAACTTACAAAGAAGATAATACAAATTAAGTAATGACAAAGAATTTGCTTTTAAAATGTATTACTTTTTTGAAGGGCAAGTCTCACATACTTCTATCATTTTGTATTATTATTATTTTAAATATAAAATAAAATAACTAAATTGAACACCAATAAAAATAAATTTATAAAAATAAAATAAAATAGCTCTTAATAGCTTTTATTTTTCAAAGACACTCTTAAAAACATACACGTGTTTATGCACACATGTCAAAATATTAGTTTGGAGGGAAATACAATGATATGTTGAAAATTGCTTTTCTCTGATCAGAAAGCCAGAGGTTTTTCTGGGCAACATTTGTTTTCTTTTTTATTTGTCATTTGTAAAATTAGGAAAAGTTGTAAGCACTTTTGTAGGTAAAAAGTGAATGTTATTTTCAAGAAATTTTATTTCTTCAATTTTATAATTGAAGAAATTTGATTTGCTGATGCTCTCCCCTTGCGGCTCCCTTCTCATCCTTCCCACACTGAAAAGAGAAAATATTGACAAAGAGAGCCATGTTTCTAAGAGTAATAATCCTTAGTAACAAATAGATCTCAATCAAGTGAGTGAATAAAAAAAGAATGTCCTAACAATTTAACTTTTAAGATAAAATATTTTCTACCCCCTCTTTAACAATAAAAATGTTTCTAGAAGGCTATTCCACAGACACTCTCCAACCCTCCTTCAATTTCCAATCTCTTCACCTCAATAAATGGTAACTCTTTCAGCCACCTACTAAGGTAGAAATCTAGGCAGCCAACCCCTATCTTTTCTTCCGCTGCTAATCTCATCCACACATGCATCCTGCCAATCTTACCCTCAGAATGCCTTTGGGCTCCACGGGACAGTCTCTCAATCCCACCTGACTATCCCTACTTCAAACCATCACAGTCCATCTGAATATTACAATAGACTCCCATCTGATGTTCCCACTTTTCTTCTTGTCTCCTTAGAGTCTACTATATATCAGAGGTAAAAGATTTTATATCTTTTAATTCTTGAATCTGATCATTTCACTCCTTTGTTCAAGTATCTTCAATGGCTTCTCATGTAAATCAGAATAAAAGTCCTTATCTTGTTCCCAAAGGCCCTGATACAATTTTAACCTCTGCTACTTTTCTGATATCACCTCCCATAAGGTTTTACTTCTTAACATCTGACACAGGACTATTTTGCTTATCTTTGAACATATCTATAACAGTTTCTAAATGCTTATTATCAGTTTATGAAGTTATTTTGTGGAACAGAAACAGACCCGCATTGGCCTGTGTATGGTACTTTGAATGGCCCTACTTGAAAGTGTTATACTTTATAATACTCATCACTATCTGTCTTTTTTGTCTTTATTTGGAATATAAACTCTATGGGAACAGGAATTTTATTTTGTTCAATGCTATAGTAATCATATTTACAAGTGCTTTACCCATAGTAGGAACCTATTAAATTTTAATGGATGGATGGGTAGGTGAGGCTCTGAAAGTGTTGGGATTATGTTCAGAATTCCCAGATCACATGTAACCTAAATATTATTTTTGATTCTCAGAATCTTGGAACCACAAAGATCTTTAGAGATCATCAAGCCCAGTTCATACACAGAAGTGAAAAAAAAAAAAAAAAAGACCAGTGTAAAAAATAAAAAAGTGTTCAGCAAAGGTCAAACAGATAGTCAGGGGCAGAAATGAAATAGGACTCTTGATTCAGGGCTATATCCACATGGCACAATGCCTCATGTTAAACAGAAGACCTCATGAAATTATCTAGCTTTCTGGGAAAAATTCCCAAGCATCATGATTTGTTGCCAGTAGGAAAACTATATCATGAAATTTGGCATAGTGTTGAAGAACATTTGGCTATATAGCATTAGTCAATTATGTAATTGAAATATAGACCCCTAGCAATATCTTTTTTTTTTCCATATCCTGGCTAAATGAAGTTAAATGTAGGTTGTTAAACATAAAGTGATTTTTTTTTAGTTTATTTAACAAAAGTATGCATCATATGAATACCAAAAATAACCAGTATTACAAATATATATATATATACTCTTCAAAAAATGTTAATCAAATTATGTATTTCAAGTCATACTTTTAACGTATTACTGAAACTCGTCTTTAAAAGAATCTCACGAAGATCACTTTGTAAACAATCTTTTTGTAATAAAAATAATCACTTCTTAATTGGACTGTTTTGTAAATTGGGATTTCAAAGATCATGTTTGCTTAAATTTATGCACACCTGCAGTTGCACCAAACAACTGTATGAGAGTTTAACGTCAGTGGATTAGAATATTAAATTATTATTATAGCTATTATTATGGTTAATAACATTTACAAAGTATTTTATAACTCTCAAAGCAGTTTGATTCGTATTAACTTTTTTGACCCTAAATTATTTAACACATGTTTATGAGAGTGAAAATTATTAGATTAATTGCCAGGAATTCAAATTTTGGGTATCCTGGAAAAAGGAACTTCTAAGAGATACTCTAAATTTTTTTCAATGTACAAGGAAACCAATTAAAATTTCCACAAAACTAGATATCTTTACCTTTGTATTATGAGTTACTCACAGAGCAAAAACAGAAGGAATTGGTTAAGTAAAAATGAATTGATTATTGTTTTATTTTGTATCTATGGAAGAAGTGGGAATGAATAAATAAGATCTTCAACTGACTCTATTATGAGTTTGTTTCCTCCTCTTTGCACTTTGTCAAATAGAAGTTAATTAGATATAGGAAAGTTAACTAGAAATAGATCAGTGATAGAAAGTGGATTTGATCACCATTGCAACTCTGGATTTTAAGTAGCTTGCTTTGAGGATTTTATTAGGTGCATGCCTTCCCCCCTGCCCTCCCCCCAGAACTGAGATTTACTTTGAACATGAATTCTCTAATATGTTGTACCACCATGTGTACATATGTGTGTATATTCTTTGGAGATCACGTTAAATATTATTAATTGTTTATTACCTGTTGAATCAAATTCTAGTCACCTGCTTGGAATTCAATATTTTTCATGAATTAAAATCCTGCTACATTATCTCTTTAGATTTGAATAATCTTAACCTGCAGCTGTCTTTTCCAAATAACTTCCTAAAGTAATCCAAAGATGGTTTATTGCTAACCATCATTCAATTCAATCACAACTGCCTGTTTAATTTTATTTAATCTCACTCCTTTCACTTTACCATGAAAATTCCCAAAGTCCTTGACAAAATTCATACCCATAATTATCTCTAAAATTTGCCCAGAGAATGTTCTTCTTTCAGAAAACATTTAAACCATCCACTGAATTTACATTTCCCATATATATATATTATATATATGTATATATATATAATATATAAATACACACACAAGGCTTTCATTTTCAAATGCATAGTTATGTTATTCTTGTTTTCAATATATGTGCCTCAGTTTCCACCTAGATAATGAGCTTGCTCATAGAGACTTTAAATTCTGTGTTCTATTATTTCCAGTTCAGGAGGCCAGATATAGTACATCCATTACACACTCTGAAGGTTTGTAGATTTAAAGTTAAACCAGCTTACTAGGACAGAGGCAGAGCCAATAGTAATAACGAAATTAAGAGGCAAATTTATACAAAATAAGACATCACACTTAATATACCTAAATCCAGAGTATTTTTTTTCTTATTTCTAGTTTTAGTATTTATCTTGAATTGTTTAATAGTCAATAGCTCACACTGGTATACCACTTCTGTGGAGTTAAGAAAAAGAAAGGTGGTCTTCTAATTGAATGTTTACTCAGCAGCCTTCTATAAATTTAAGGATATTTGGGTTTTGTAAGCGTATACCAAAACTTTCAGAGTGCTTCTGAAAAACATATGAATTACAGGCATAAACATGTTTACATCATCCATGTGTACGAAGCTTAAAAACTGGTAATAGCAAACAAAAAAATCAATTTGGAATACCAGCCACTAAAGGAAGTTTTATAGAAAGGTTTTCTCAAGCCACAGTCCTCTGACTCATACTGTCTGAATGGTATTTTTATTTTCCAGACATAGCCAGACTAGTGATTGCATAACTACTGTTCATTCATCTGCTTTTACAGCCTCCTTTTACCTCATGATTATACCATCATATTCCTCAATGAATGCTATTTTGGTATCAATTGTTGTAAATATCAGGGGTGGCCAGCATAAAAATAATCTTTTTTTTTTTTTTGCATAAAAATAATCTTCTCCTAGTATCCAAAGTATTTCACATCCATACTAGAATTATCTTACCTTCGTAAGGACTAAAGATAAGTAGGGGGGGTGGGGGAGACTCTTTTACAAATGACTCTAAAGGCTTTTTCTGCACATTGCTATACAGGCTTCCTGTGATTAAACAAAATAAAACAAAAAAAAACTGCTACAGACTAGTTAACTTTGGAGTTATTGAGTCCACTTACCCCTATGCAGCCAAAACTTGAAACTCAACAGCCAAGCGTAGCAGCTAGAGTCTGCCCACCGAGCCCAGAGCCATGAGGCCAGCATACACGGAAAAGGCCCCAGAGCTCTTTCTCTGAAACTTTCTAGTCTGTTATTTTCTATTTCTTCACTTTGCCTACCTGTTTCAGAACTCTCAGGCCTCTGACCACCTCACTCTCCCATTCAACCTTTAAAACTGCTCCCCTCATATGGCTCTGGCTCCCTTTCTCAGCACTGCTCCAGAAAACTCGGCTTGAATTGCACCTACCCTCTTTCAAGCCTGAACACTTGCTCCCAATCTACGTCCCCTGACCCTCCAAGGGCCCGAGGGACATAGCACAGATACGCTTCCTAGTGTGATTCCACTAGGGGTCCAGGATACTGCTGCCTTTCTCATAAAGGAGGTCTGATGGCAGCCTGCAGGTTCATTTAGCATTACACCATCCTAACATCTTAGTAGTGTTGCTTAACTTTGCTTTGGCCAGTATCTCCAGCTTTCAGGCTAAAAATCTATCTGAGGTAAAGAATTAATTATTCATTCTAGTGCCAGTTATATTTTTAGACGACGCTCCTCAATAACACTAACGCACACCATGTCTCTTATCCTGAATAGTCACAGACTGGGAACTGCCTTGCTGGTTTTTATTCATTTCTCTGCCTTGTGTTGATATCACCCTGTTTTCAACTTCAACATTTAATAAATAGCTGAACACAAGAGTGCCAAAAATCATTGACAGCAGAAGTCTAGAAGCATATGGTACTAAGTTAGTAGAAAAAAAAAAACAACAATTCTTAGCTAAGTAATGATTCTTCATTTGAAAATATGTACTATTCCTTCTTCTTTGAAAAGTCAGCACACTTGAGGGCCAAGTGTCGCCTGGGGACTTTAACTTGCATAAAGCATTGTGTTGGCTCCAAGCAGTGAAATTCCATAGCAACGCCAGCAACACTTAAACTTCTCTAGGACTCCTACATTATTTATCTGTGAACAGCTAGGGGGCTTTTTGCAGAGAGGCCCCTAACTACTGCAAGCATTCACTCTATTTAATGTTTTTTAATTAACACTGCACAAACACCAATTCTGTGTGTGCAGTGAAGTCTGTGCACTTCCCCGGATTTGCTTTCTCAATAGATTTGGAAATGCAGCAGCAGAATCCTGCCAGACTTCCCTTCACTCCAGTTCTCCCTTGTAACCTGAGGATCTCGATTCAGGAAGACATTGGTTAAAATAGGATAAACTAATATGGGGACAGGATAAAGAACAGGCACATTCCTGGGGGGAAATACGTTAGTTGGTACAGAGAAGCTGTTATGGTTTGAACACTTTTAAAACAAAAATTAAAATTGTGAAATAACTGGATTTCTCCATTATACAATACCTGGACTTAACCCAGAATCCTCTAAGAGTTAGATAAGATGATCTCTAAGGTCACTGCCAGTTCTAACTTTTATGCTCCAAATCACCGAGAGAGCCTCTAAGTAGCACTCAGTAAGAGGACACCAAAATGATTACTATTCCTAAAACATATAGGATAAAACTCAAAGAATGCAACTCAGAGATAAACATCAATTATCTGCAAACTACTCTCTAACTGCCATGGTACACAACTCTCAAAATCTCTGTAAACATCTGACAAAGAAAGAAAAGAAGCAAATTCGCAAGCAGAATTAAATAAATTGAGAATGTATCTATTCAAAATCTCCTTCAGGGTATAAGACTTCTCAGAAATAAAATCAAACCCACTAAATAAAAACCTGCTAGTTTGAGAAACATGGTAAAGTTTTGTTTTGCTGTCATCTTCTGTTTGAAGTTCATCAGTAATCCTCCTTTAGAGAAAATGACTTCTTAAAGGGGGGGTAACATAAAGTTTCTTCACATCTGCAATGGTAAAGAGGTGGCGTCCTTATTTTTTTTTTTAAGATCTTATTTATTAATTCATGAGAGACACAGAGTAGCAGAGACACAACAGGCAGAAGGAGAAGCAGGCTTCCCGCAGGGAGCCCGATGTGGGACTTGATCCCGGGACTCTGGGATCATGCCCTGAGCCAAAGGCAGATGCTCAACCACTGAGCCACCCAGGCAGCCCAGGAGGTGATATCCTTAATCTTAATCTTCTCATGTCAATTGTCTCTCTTCTATGATTAATCTTTCCTTCCCCATCTTCCCATTTCTAAGTTATGCCAAATAATCATTGTAGTATCCGAGAATTAAGCTATGGCATGCACAGCTTGTACTGAGTTAGGTTTTTTTGCAGATTTTGTGTTGGAATTTGCACTGATTTGTGAATAGTACCTGTTACTAAACCAAAGTGTCTATTCTATTACTTCATTTATCACCAGGGGGCAGCACCATTCCCAAAGAACATTCTTTTGATTCAGGGATAGAAAAAAGTTACAATGGCTAATTGGTCCCAGACTCTGTCACAGCTTTGGGTATACACAGCATCATTCCACTTTTTTCCTGCAATGAATGAAGAGTAAAAACTAGCTGGATTCACAGAATTATAACTACAGAAAGGAATATACATGTTGATAGATATCTCCAATAGAGCCAGGAAATCCCAAAGGAGAGGCTGTGTGTGTGTGTGTCTGTATGTGTGTGTATTAGATCTGTGAAGTAAAAGAAGAATTAAATTATTATCATTTTCAGAATTCCCTTGCAGTTTGAAAAGAAATGTGACAGACACACATATGGAATAGCATCTTTCCCTTGCTATCAGCAGGAAACGTAAGAAATACAATGAACTGGGTATTTTGCAAAGTACTGAGAGTGAAGAAGAGTGGAGAGCCCAAGAAGAAGGAAAACCTCAAAGTGAAGGAGAATTAACTTGACTTCTTTAAAGAGTGGATAAATAGAACATACCACAATTTGATAAATAGTAAATAAACTGTTCTATTTTATCTTTAATTTTGTTCTTTTAAATTCATGTGAATAATACATGGAAAGGGTGGTTTATCATGAATTTCTTCTCATGCCTCACCTGTTTGTAAAGACTCTTATCGCCACCTAAAGTATCTTCAAATGCTCGTGTACATCCACACAAAACTTTTAAACTATCAGGCTCATTACATGAATTCTTTTAAAAAAATATTTATTGTTTTCATGTATTCATAAAATGAAATGGGCCATAAAACGTTAAAAGGTGTTGTGAATTTTACATGAAAATAAACAACTTACAAAATCCAATAATACCTGAAGGCAACAAAGTCAGCAATATCACCAAAGGTGAATTTTTTTTTTTTTTTTTTTTTGCTGACTTATAGAGAGAAATAGCAACACAGCAGTAAATGCAACTGAAAATGTTTCATATGTCCCTATTCTTGTGGGCAAAGATGCCAACATGTTAATATGCTTAAAAATAATAAAACATAGACACACACCCTTCTATTATCCCTACTTCTTCACTGAACAATAAAGTCTTTCTTCTTTCACCCCAAACTGAATCTATCCATTCAATCGTTCATTCATTCATTTTTTAAAAATTTATTAAGCATTCATTTTTAGCACTAATTCCCCTGCCCTTAAGATTTCATTATTTTGTGGAGGAGGAAAACATGGCAACAAATTACCCCGATTCAATTTGACAATTGTTTCAGTACAACACCAACTACTGTGGAGATAGGAACAAACAAGTCAGAGACAACAAGCCCCTTTAGGGCAGGGACTGCTTCTCTTGTTTAGCAAGGTTTAACTTTAGTAGCTAAAGAAATACTAGGCAAGCAGAAAGCACTAAAAAACAGACAAGCAGAAGGCACTCAACAGATACTTGTGCATAAAATACCCAAATTTGCTCCAAATCAGAGCTGGAAATGAAACTGGCAAAAGTAGTGTGTTGGTTTCCTTGGGCTGACATAACAAATTATCACAGACTCAGTGCCAGAAGTTTATCATCTCAGTTCTGGAAGCTAGAATTTCAAAACCAAGATGATGGCAGGCCAGTAGTGCCCTCAAAGCCTCTTAGGGCAGGATCCTTCCTTGACTCTTCCAGTGTCTCATAGCCCCAGGCATTCCCCTGTGTGTGGCAGCGTAACTCTACTTTCTCTTCCCATCTTCAAGTGGTGTCCTCCCTACATTTCTGTCCTTATATGACCATCTTCCTAGAAGCGTAGCACTCGTATTGGATTACGAGCCTATTGGCTCTGGTATGACCTCATTCTAACTCATTACCTTTGCAATGATCTATGCTCAAAAGAGGTCACATTCTGAGGTACTGGGAGTGAGACTTCTGGCAGCTCTTGAGCGAACACAATTCCACCCATTACAACCAGTAACATGAGTTCTCTTCCCTTCTGCTCTTTTTGCTTTTCCCCCTCAGCCCTCCCTTGCCTATTTTTCCTCCTCTGAAATGAAATCATTTTGAGACTCCATTGAGGAACACAGACTCCCCTCATAGCTCTCACCTCCTGAGATTACCCATTGGTTTGTGACACTCATTCCACTTGCGCTTGCTTTGGCTCTGCTGAAGTCATACAAATTACCACCATTTATAAGAGCTGCTTACATTCATGCCTAATTATCATGCAGTAGAATAACAATTATGCATATCATTAAATTCGTGTGAGATAACCTTCAACGTAAGTTTTATTTGATTATGGCACTAAACTCTGTTCATGCATGCTTGGTCTTCATAGCGGGTTGCTCAGGAAGAGTGGCTGTCTCTGCCCTGAAAAATAACGACAGTAATAGTGGCCATAACCTTCACCTTCTCCAACAGAAATATTGGTTCCACAACTTGGTACCCACTTTTGAAAGGTTATTGCAATCAAGTCTGAATTAAATAAAATCAATATTTCATCTATTTAGTACGAATGAAAATGGAATAGTTTATTCAACATTTTAAGCTTCCTAATTTGCATCTGTTCTCCTGGCTGGAAAGATACACGGGGTTCAGAGTGTAAAGCACATGATATTGTTGTTTAACAGTTACATTTTAATCTCCTGATTAAGTTTCCCAGCTATAGAGGTTTTTTTTTTTTTTTTTAAGGTATTGCCATAAAATGATACATTATTTGTCTATGTTCTGCTTTCATACTTTTTTGTAATTATTTTTATCCATTTTTAAAGCATGCAATATGGCAGTGTGATATGAAATCAGCAGAGTCACTGTGCCCAACATATAACAGGTGCATAATACCTTGGCAGTCATTTCATGTATACTACCTCATTTAATTCTCCCAAGAGTTTGACTAGGTGGACATTTTAAAATTGTATTTTATATTATAAAAGTAATAAATATGAAGTTTAGAAAATTCAGGAATTATAGAGTGGTACAAATAAGAATGATACATAATCACACCATCCAGAAATTGCTATTTTTAATATTTGTTGAGTATAGTATTACAAATTTTGCAAGTCTGAAGATTGACTCCTATTCTAGGCAATCTTAGTCATTTGATTTCATTTCATTGCATTCTCCATTATATCCAGATGGAGAACCAATTTTACAAACTGTTTTACAGCATAATTTTTTTTTAAAGATTGACCGATTGATTGATTGATTGATTGATTGATGAGAGAGGCAGAGACATAGGCAGAGGGAGAAGCAGGCTTCCTGCAAGGAACCCAATGCAGGACCCTATCCCCAGATCCGGGATTACACCCTGAGCCGAAGTCAGACGCACAACCACTGAGTCAATCAGGCGTCCCTAGCATGATTTTTTTTAATTAAAAGTATATTACATTTTTTTCATATCAAGAATGCTTTTTTTTTATAATAAATCACATGGCTGTATTGGTTTTTGAACATCTGGGTCTATTTGGAATTGTCAATGTTTTATAAAACATAGTTAAGAACTCTGGCTCCCAATTCAGACTTCCTGTAGTCAAATTTTGTTCCATTGCCTACTGTTTTTATGACCTTGGGCTAATTACTTAACTTGACTCTGACCCAGTTTCCTCTATAAAACAGAGTTAATAACAAAACCTTCTTGAGTTCCTCTGATGACTAAATAAAATAGCCCACATAAAGTAGTTAGCAACACATACTTCCCAGCATATCCTCAGGCTCAAATAAATGGTAGTGGTCAATAATCAGGTTTATTGAATGATTTTCTACTGTATTCATTTGTTGATTCTCCTATTTCTTGTTGATTCTCCTCTTTCTCTTTGGACATTCCTTTGAGTCTTCTTTGAAAGTGACTCTTCACCTTCCACTTAAATATCTGCCTGTGGAACGGAAACCCTCTGTTCTTATTCTAGAATCTCTCTTGTCTCTCCTTGAAGAGTCTCTTCTCCCCAGTGGCTTACATTAGTACCTACGTCTACCCCAAAGGTGCCCATATTCCTACCCAGTGCACATCACTCTGAGTTTTTCATCCATACATTTGACTGCCTATTGCACATCTCTACTCAAGTTCAAAGGCATTTCAAAATGAACTAGTGCAAACCTAAACTTAAACTTTTGTCAAAATGAGCTTCTTCCCCTCCTGTGTTTGCTGGTTTGGTGAATGACCACCAACAGTACTTCACCACTTCCAGGTGGATGCTGGACTATTTTCCACTCAGCTCTTTCCCTGGCACCACCGCTAATATATCACCAAGTCACTGTGATGCCATATCTAAAATAGCTTTTACTGTATTTATTTGCCTGCAACCCCACTCTTTCTACCCTAATCTATCCCCCTGGCATCTTTTGTCCAGATTGCCATAGCATCCATCTGAACAGAATTCATCCAGACCATTTCACAAACAGCTGAAAGTTTCTTTTTCTTTAACATGAATCTTATCATGTAGTACACCTCCTACTTAAATCTGTCAATAGGAACTTCTCTGATGGAAGACTTGAAAGGTCACACATCATCTAACCTCTCCTTTACCTGTCTAGGCTATCATTCAACATCACCTACCCTGACTCCACTCTTGCTCAATTAGTACTCTTCACCCCAGTCAAACCAAACTTCTTTCAGTGTTTCCCACCTCTTGGCCTTTACACCTTTCTCACTGCAGGCACCCTATTATTTCTACACTTTCTTCCCTAAACTAACGTCTAACCCAATCTTTGAGTCTCAGTTGCTGGTTGAAATATTTTTAAAAAGCAAGATCTATTGTTATAGCTCTTTTTTTTATTTTTTTTTTAAATTTTATTTATAATAGTCACACACAGAGAGAGAGAGAGAGAGAGAGGCAGAGACACAGGCAGAGGGAGAAGCAGGCTCCAAGCACCGGGAGCCCGATGTGGGATTCGATCCCAGGTCTCCAGGATCGCGCCCTGGGCCAAAGGCAGGCACCAAACCACTGCGCCACCCAGGGATCCCTGTTATAGCTCTTAAATTCAACTGGGCACACTGAGTTCTAATGCTGCAGTGTGATGGGTTATACAGAAAAATGTTCTTAAGAATAATGATATAGAAGTGCCTGGGTGGCACAGTCAATTGAACGTCTGACTCTTGGTATCAGCTCAGGTTATGGTCCCAGGGACTTGAGATGGAGCTGCATGAGGCTCGGTACTCAGCAGGCAGAGTCTGCTTGAGATTCTCTCTCCTCCTCCCTCTGCTCCTCACTCTGCGCACTCTCTCTCTCTAATAAATAAATAAATCTCTAAAAAAAGAATAATGGGACATCCAGATGGCTCAGTCATTGAGCATCTGCCTTTGGCTCAGGTTGTGGTCCTGGGGTCCCAGGATCTAGTCCCACATCAGGCTCCCTGCAGGGAGCCTGCTTCTCCATCTGCCTGTGTCTCTGCCTCTCTCTATGTGTCTCTCATAAGTAAATAAGTAAACTCTTTTAAAAGAAAAGAATAATGATATATTTTAAATTCAATAGAATGTCTTCCATTGTCTAAATTCCACATGAAATACATATATTTGTGTGTGTGTATATATGTGTCTATATTATGTGTGTGGGGGTGCATGAGTGTGTGTATAATCAAAGTCAGAGTTACCTGGCAAGTTAGAGTTTGTAGAAGGAAGTACCAGGTGTGAAAAAAAACCACATATTGATTTGAAAGAGGAGATGCATGATGACATGTTTCAGCACATTCCATCAGTTTGTGAAAATACATCAAGCATAAGTTGATGAATGTTTTTAGTCCCCACCATAGCAAGAACTACAAAACAAAACAGCTATGTCTGCAACAGATAGACTTTTTGGGGGGATGCCCCTATGACTGAGTTTCCATCTAACGTCAGATAGGTTCTTAATTATCCCCCTCCAAATTAGGAAGATTTTTAAAGTATTGTTTCTCCACTCCTAGAACATTTAACATATGCTGTATTTGATGATATCATTTTCTGTCAGTGTAAAAAATATATAGATCATTAGCAATGTTTCGTTTGTTTCTTTTTTAAAATTTACTTGAAAATCCATTGGCAAAAAAAAAACTTTAAATGGGAGATATCAGGGTACCTGGGTGGCTCAGTGGTTAAGCATCTGCCTTTGGCTAAGGTCTTGATCCTGGGATCCTGGGATCAGGTCCCGAATCAGACTCCCTAAAAGGAGCCTGCTTCTCCCTCTATGTCTCTGCCTCTCTCTCTGTGGCTCTCATGAATAAATAAATAAAAATGTTTTTAAAAATAAAAAAATACATACAGGCGCTATCAACATTCTAACACTGATGTTAGGCACCTCACCTTCTTTTCTCTAGGTTTTTGCCCCCCCCCCCCCCCCCCCGCCAATCCTAGAACAAATATAGTCTTTGTAGTTTCTAACCTTGCTGCACCTCACCCTGTGGGTTTTTACTGTCACACTCTGTTTTGCTTTCTAGGAGATAAATAAAGCATAGCTCAACCCAATATATTTCACACTTCACACTCCCAGATGCCTGACTCCTCTTGTTCTGGCTAATTAGGCTATTAGCTATTGTGGATTGCATTTTTGTTCCTCATTCTTCCATCCTGATTGCCAATTGCCTCCTGTCCCTTTCCCCCAGGGGACCCATGCCCTTTGCCTTGTGACTTTGCACTCCTCTCAATAAAGGTAGAGTGTATTTTCCCTCTCAACTGATGCTGGGTTTGGCTTGTGACATGATCTGGCTAACAAAATATATGCAGAATTAAGAGTGTGCTAGTTCTAACCCCAGGCATTAAGAGGCATCACAAGTTTCAATGTCCTCATATTTTGCTGCTAGCATCTCCAAACAAAGAACAGTTCCCAAGAAGAATGACAGATAACTGGGGAAAACCTGTTACTTGGAACCAAGCCAGACTAGATCAGTTAATCCAAAACATAGGATAGAAAATAAAATAGTTGTTTCAAGCCACTGAGTTCTGGGATTGTAATGCGGCATTACTGTGGAAAATGTTACCTACCAAAAGTCTTATGCTTCAATCTATTTCTTTTCCAAAAATAAATCTTGGCAAAATCCACCATTTTTTCTTTTCTTTTCTCTTTCACTTTCTCTCTCTTTCTTCCTTCCCCCTTCCTCTCCTTCACCCCCCCCCTTTCTTTCTCCTCTCTTCTGGATTTCCCATATATTAAGATCATAGCCAAAACTCCCTCTGCCCAAAGTTAAAGGCCTCTGCTTCCAAAAGTAAGAAAGAACACAGGCTACCATGGAAAAAGGCATTCTACAAGCCCAGCAAACAACCCTGGAAAAATCCCCCGGTGGCTACTTACTGACCTTTAATAAAGTCCATGCTTTTGAAAGGCACAGAATCTATGAAGAAGTAAAACCCTAACAATTTTTGATCTAATGTATCCTAAATCTTATCAAAGGAAAATATAATATGCTATGGCCAGCAGCATATTTGTTATTTCCCATTCCTTTTAAATTCAACCAGTATAATTTATGCACATGAACGTGGTAAAACTCCACAACTCCTTTTACTAATACCATATATTTTCATGGCACTTTCCACTTCATAAAACATGATCACTCCCTTTGCTGTATATGAAACCTTGTAGTTCCCTACAAGGTAAGAAAAACAGATATTGATCCACACATTTTACTGATAAAGAAAATAAAAGTCAAAATGACTTGGGAATAGAGGGGGAGGAAAATGGTCTGCATGGCTTAAAGGATTTTTTGTAACTGAGCCACAAACTTTGACCACACTAGCTCTACTTTAATGTATGGAAGCTATTGATTTCTTCTATAAATTTAGCTTTATAGATCTCACTATAAATTTAGCTTTATGGACCTCACTTATTAGTGCTGATTGTGTGTGTGTGTGTGTGTGTGTGTGTGTGTGTGTGTTGGGGGCTGCCACTTGGAATGAAATTTATTTCAAAAATAAAAACTTATGTGCGTAGTTTTCTGTATACATGACCCCTTAAACCTATGTAGCATAGAGTTTAATATGTTCCAAGTTAAAAGCCACGGTGTTAAAATAGCATAAAAGTATGTATGTCTATGCTAGTTACAGCTGAGTGGCACTTAGTGTGGATTTACTCACTGCCAACCGTCCTTGATATGCTGCTTGTCTCTTCCTGGTAAATGGCAGTGAAGGTCAGTGAATCTAATTTGACAATAATGAGCCTGCTTTGCAACGTGTTAAAATATTGTGCCCCCACTTTTTAAAAAGGTATCAGCCAATCAAAAGGGCTGTTCAATGACACCAGGGAAACCCCTGGAGAGATGGGGAGAGCCAAAGAACAGTACTCTCTTATTTTTCTTTTCCAGTAGTGGATACAGTAGAGGTTATGAACATGTTCAATATGCATTAAAACAAAACACAGCCTGATAGGAATGTTTTAATTAATAACAATTATCTTCTGGAGCATTGTGATTCAAGCCAGGTCTCCAAGCATGAAGGAGAAACTTGACACTTGTGCTTCTTTGTGGACGGAGAGATTTTAAGCAAAGTTAATGGAAACTCAGCGGATGAATGGTGCCGCAATTCAAATGTACTGTAAAATTACTGAAATGATTTCAATGTCACAGGACTACACTGCATTGCATTTATGATTATTACCCCTCGCTATGCTTTAGTGATATTTTGTTAGGTATCTTAAAGCTTGCCTTTTAAAAAAAATTGTATCTTTCAGGGAAAAACGATGCAACAAATGCTAATCATTATTTCTATAATGATTTCTATCTATAATATATTCTATACATATCTTAAAATTTCTATATATATATTCTACATATAAAATTTTTATAGTAACATAATTATATTATTATTATATAGGAAAATAAGCAAAAACTGGAATGTTGACACAGGGTAATAATAGCTACACCCCATCCCAATGTCTTAGCAAATATTATTCTGTATCGTAAGCTTTTATTTCTCAAAAGATAAGTTTCAAACTTTCTATGTGAGAATCACATTGAATACATGTTTAAAATAAATATTCTTGGGTCCTACCCTCCTAGACCTCCTAAATCAGAATCTCTTGGGAGGAATTTGTGTTTTAACAAGACCTTCAGATAATTCTCACACACACTAAAACTTAAGTAGCACTGGGCTATATCAGAGGTTCTTAAACGGGCAGCCACCGAATTCAGGGGTCCATGACATTGGGATGGGGAAAAAGGGTCCTTAACTTTCACTGAAGTCTAACTGATATTTAGAGTTCCTTTCAATTCTGAATACAGTCAACAAATCACAATAGTTTTAAAGCATCTGTGAGTTATCACCAATGGAAATCAGAGATATTTTCCTATTGTATTATATTTGTTAAAGATATCCCAAAATACCGACATTTATTACTATGAAATTCTATTAGACTTATGAGTTAATTTAACGAGCTATGAAATTAGTGCATATAATATCAGAATATTTTAAGTAAATTTTTGATAATAGTCAAATAGGTCAAATCAGTAGAACTGATTTCCTTTGTAGTTCTATATATTTTATTTGCTATATTTAAAAACATATTTCTGAGTAGTATGTAAAGGTTTTACAAGTGTTAAGTGTAAGTGTCCACGACACACACAAAGGTCAAGAACCCCTGTGCCCAGTCCTCCTGGGCCTTGTATTTCTGCAGAGAGAAGAGGAAAGGGTGAGGAGAGCTAAATGTAAGCCTTGTCTCTGACTCCAACAAACCCTCCCTGGCATTTCCTCTGAACGGACATAGATGTGGGAGCATAAAGGAAGGTGGTTTATAAAATTCCAATGTGTTTAAGAGCAGGAGGAGAAAAGCAAAGGAAATCAGGAACACCTGTCAGTCATGAATGGCTTATTGGCTGAGTTCATCAGCAGGGGAGCTGAGTTTGATCAGTTCTGCCATGATTAGTGTCACTACAGTCAAGTGTAATTTCTGTATAAATAGAAGTGGTGGATAGGAAAATAATTCAGTCCATCCCTCTAAATTGTCTCAGTCAGCACAGACATCAAAACTGTCAGCCTGAGGTGGGGAAAGCACACATACCCAACCAACCCTATAATTGTATTCAGTATTCAAATACTTCAAACTACAGAATATTATTTTCAACATAAAACCAAAGAAAAATCAGTGTTGATGGTGCATCTTATCTAATTGGAAAATAGCATTTGTTTATTTTTCATTGTCTTTTTTTTGATAAAAGTATGCCAATAAGTTTCTGTATTTTATCACTTTTTACCAGTGGGATATTTTCATCTCTAAATAGGCCTCTCTTCTCATTCCTTACCTTAATGAATGATATCTTCTTCCAATCAGTTGTCCAAGACAGAGGTTTGAAGGCATCCTATCCCTTCTTCATCAAATAGGTCACTAAGTCCTATTAACTTTATCTCCCTAATATCCCTGAAAACAATCCACTTCCTTGAGGCCCATTGTTACTAGGTTAGCTCAGACCATCATTATTTTAGTTAGAATGATACGAATGGACTCCTAACTGGTTTCCTAGGCTTTAATCCTGCTTGTTTCCCGTCTTTGCACCATATGTTCATCAGAATAATGCCTTTTAAAAAAAAGATTATTTATTTATTTATTCACAAGAGATACAGAGAGAGAGGCAAAGACATAGGCAGAGGAAGAAGCAGGCTCCATGCAGGAAGCCCGATGTGGGACTCGATCCTGGGATTCTGGAATCACGCCCTGAGCCAAAGGCAGATGCTCAACCATTGAGACATCAAGGCATCTCAGAATAATGTCTTTTAAGTGCAAGTCTTAACATCACTCTTCTGCAAAAGCATATCCATGGAATCCCTCTGTCCTCAGGTATATGCCATACTTCTTAGCATGATCTGATCCCAGCCTTACATTTGCAGCCTTAGCATGTCCCCATTACACTATAGACCTGACATAGTAAATGTAAGGGAAAACAACATACCAGGACTATATCACTTTTTGCTCATGTGATGATGAACATTATATTCCTAATGTTGATTGCATGATGAGTGCATTATTGGTGAATTACGGTCGATACAGCATTTTTGGAGAGGCAGGGAAAATATATTTTACATCTAGAACCAATTTTGTCATTTAAAAGAGTGCCAGTTATTCAGAAAATTGGGTATTCTTTGATGATATTTAGATATACGAGGTTTGCTTGCAAATGTGCACAGAGACATACACTTTTCAAAGGCAGGTAGTTGGGAGACATTGGCTCTGTCTCATGTATCTATGTGTCTCTGCATAAGTCACTTTCACTGGACTTTGAGTTTCTCATCTGAGAAAATACATGGGGGTAATTTATGTCTATGTTTAAAATCCAAGTCTATGTGGTAATTTAAACAATATATTCACAAATTCTTGAATACATCTATTTTTTTAAGATTTATTTACTTGAGAAAGAGAGATTGAAAGAGCAACAGACCATGGAGTGGGAGGTGGGCAGAAGGAGAAGGGAGAGAGAATCTCAAGCAGACTCTATGCTGAGTGCAGAGCCCAAGGCGAGGCTTGATCCCAGGACTACGAGATCACAACCTGAGCTGAAACCAAGAGTCAGACACTTAATAGACTGTACTACCCAGGCACCCTTCAAATATTTCTTAGAAAAACAAAACAAAACAAAACAAAAAAAACACACAAATATTTCTTAGGACATGTTGCTTAATTCCACCGCATTTGAGTGTGAGCCAGATTCAGTGACTCATTTCTAACAAACAGAATATGAAAGAAATAATGATAAGACTGATGCATTGGGTTCCCATGTCAGGTGTGCTCGTTCACATATTCTTTCTCCCTCTCTCTTTCAGATTCATTCTGGGGCAAGCAAGCTGCCAGGTCATGAAGACACCTAGGTAACCATTGGAGATGGTCAAATGATGAGAAAAGCAGATCTCTACCAATGAGAAACAGACCTGCCAACAATGTGAGTGAGCTTCGAAGTGCATTCTCCAGCCCCCGTCAAGCCTGGACTACAGCCCAGGTCAACAGCAACCTCTGCAGAGACAGTCAGTTAAAATAACTGCTAAGCCACTCTGATAATGACCCTCACAATCTTTGAGATAACAAGTGTTTTAAGATGCTAAATTTTGGGGTAATTTTTTTAAATGCAGAAACAGATAACTACCAGACCAGAACCCTATATATGATATAATTTTATGACCTCATGATCTTTCAAGTACTCCTTATTTTTTAAATATTTTTTATTTATTTGAAAGAGAGAGAAAACAAAGAGAGAGAGAGAGAGAACAAGCAGGGTGAGCAGGAGAGGGAGAAGCAGACTCCTGCTGAGCAGGGAGCCTGACACAGGGCTCAATCTCAGGACCCTGGGATCATGACCTGAGCTGAAGGCAGTCACTTAACCAACTGAGTCACCGAGGTGCCCCATCAAGTATTCCTTATTCTTGACCCTACACTTTTCTCAATGTCTAAAATGGCAAATTAATTGCTACTGTAGATTAACTTCTTAACTAAATTACTGAGATTAGAAAACAGATTTTACATTTGTACAATGTAAATTTACACATGTATTACTTATACTCTTAAATGGATTAGAGCTAATATATTTTCAATGAAAAGGAACTCATCTGAATGCCAGCCCAGTTGCATAATGTGGACCCCATGCTGTGGGATTTGCTGCTTTCACAAGTTGTATATGACAGGCTAGTTGCAATTACATCAATGAATTGTTTTCTATCATCCTCACCGGTGCATTAATGAAAGGCTGCACAATTAAAGAAAAGATTATACTGCTTGAAGAAAGCAAGGCAACCAGTTTAAAGAAGTAGATGAAATTAAAATCATTTTGCTGCACTAGTTTCCATTCCAGTAATTGCTGAAACTGCTCCAAAATGCTGTGTGCATCCATATTTAAGAATCTTAACATACTCAGAGCCAAATTTATCACTAAAAATGTAATGAATGGCTAATATACTTTTCTTAATTACTTTATCTAACTGGAAAACTGAATATTTACAAAATAATGAAGAAGGAATGACATTATTTTTATGGTTACTCTACATCCAAAGCCTTAACTCAACTCTGCTTTACAACAGGCTTCCCAAAGACAAACGGCAGGCCCAAGTACACTGTCTTTATACTTCTCCATCCCTCTTGTTTTCGTTAATCATTCTTTCCTCTAGCTGAACCCCTACTCTTGATTTTAGCATCATCCTTTCCTCATCAGTGTAGATACTTTTTATGTACTTCAGGTTCAATCAACTCAGATAAGAAAGAACCAGCTTGTGTCATGCCAATCATAAGGGGCCCTGGGCTGGAAGCTTCAGGCTCATCTCCATGCTTTCAGGAGCCCATATGGCAGCTATAAACTTAAAAGAGGGACCTACTGAGGAAGATGGAGATGGCCAACTCCCATTCAGAATTAATAATAAAAAATGTTGATTTGTAATCAAATGGTTCATAATTGTGCCCCTCACCCACTCACTTTTCTTATTTCCTAATAAAGAGGGTGGGCTCCTTATCCGTATGAATAATCTATAGTAAAAATGAAACAGTTAAAAAAACCTGTACTTAGCATACACACAGAAATTTTATAATGTATATGAATGTGGATAAAAAATTGAAAAATATAACTTCCCTAAAGTGCACATTTTTGTTCCATTACAACCACAGTGTGGTTACATTTCAACATTTTATACCATCCTCATAAGAGAAGACAGATGTGTATCAAGTCCTGAATTCTACTGGAAATTCATATTTAGGCCTAAGAGCTTTTCTTTCTTCAGAGACTTGGAGGGATTCTTCTTGAATCTTCTTAATCAAGTTACTCAGCTATTTCAAGGCCTAAGCCCTTTGACACACTGATGACTTCTTAATTGATGTCTCAACTGTTACGAGACATCGACACAAACTTAGCCCTAACTGGAAGTATTTTGGGGAGGAGGATGTGCTTGATTTCAAAAAGCAAATACTACAGTTTGTATATTGAAAATACAAACTCAAAAGATAGGTAACAAAATTCCAAAGAGGCACTGCATATACTAATAAAGCCAAGAGTGAAATAAAATGAGAAAGCAGAAAAACATGCATTAGAGAAAAATAATGTTTAATATCTCCTAATTATTCATACATGTCACATCCAAAATATCATAATACCAGAGGAACAACATTCAGAGATTGAAGTATGCCTAAAATAGGAACCAAAATAACAACAATAACCAAAAATGTCTTTAATCTCCATCTGCTGAATAATTAAGATCACATCAAACTGTATCTGTAGAATCTCCTTTACTTGTTTATATATTCACTGAGTATAAAGGGATATTTTTGATGATTATTTATTGATACTTCCCTATGAAGGATTTTCAAACTAACATAATTAACTTTACTAGAAGTTACTACCACACCCATCAGCCTCAACAGTCATTTATCTTTGCCTCTGTACACCTCTCTAACATCAGGATAATTGTCCTATATTTATTTATTTATTTATTTATTTATTTATTTATTTATTTATTTATTTTTTTGAGAGAGAAAGAGAGAGGCAGAGACACAGGCAGAGGGAGAAGCAGGCTCCATGCACCGGGAGCCCGATGTGGGATTCGATCCCAGGTCTCCAGGATCGCGCCCCGGGGCCAAAGGCAAGCGCCGAACCACTGCGCCACCCAGGGATCCCTAATTGCCCTATATTTATACTTCCTTTTCTCTCACAGTTTGACACAGATATTAATAATAACTTTTAAAAAGGACTAGGAAGAGCATTCTGTTAAATTTAAACTTGTTTGTATTAGGAGTTTGTGTCTTAATTTGAGCATTTCTACCTCTAAGGTTTCATGTTGATAAAAATCTACAGTTTTTAAAGGGTTACCCTCTAATCTTTTTTTCAACTGCCTTTTGTAAACAATATATAATATGGATTCAAATGGAATTCTAGAAGAGGCAAGACTAATCTGTGTCTAAAGAAATAAGAACAGCATTTACCTCTAGAGGTGGGGACGGGATACAGTGGGAAGGGGCATAAAGGAATGTTTTAGTGTGATGGTAATGTCTAGACCCTGAAAAGAGTTTGTGTTACACAATTGTATGCATTTGAATAAACACAGTGAACGTATACTTAAGATTTGTACAATTCATTGCATATAAATTTTATATCAAGAGAAAAAACACTGACTTCTATTTAATAGTATGCATGCTGATACACTTAGGGGATGTGTACTGATTTCTACAATTCATTTTTTTTTTCTACAATTCATTTTGAAATGCAGTGGATAGAAAGGCGACAAGGCAGGTATACTAAAAATGTTAATAGCAGTATTTAGGCCATAGGGATATTCTTTCAAATATGCTCTGGTTGATGAGTTTCATAATAAGTATTAGAGAAAATAATGTCATTTTTTCTTCTTTTTTGTCATTTTATCATAAAAATAAAAGAATTAATACTTTTAAATTTTAGGTAGAACAATTCTATAGTAACAACAACACAATAACTCACAAAAATTTCTTTTGTTTATTTTTGGGAGCATTGGAGGGCAGGGATGCTAAACCTTTTACTGACATCAGCATTCTTCTGAAAACAATTTGCAAAATAGGCAATAATTCATTTTATTTCTTTCTATTGGAATCTGAGAGCAAAAATCTCTTACCTATAAGAGAGAACCAAAACAAATTTTATGGAACATTTTCTGCTTTGTTTCCTCTTTTGCACAAATTTAACATCAGCCTGCTGTGAAATAAATTTAGCCTTAAATATACTAATATTTCATGCTAATTTTCTTTTTCTTTTAGTTACTCCGCCACCCTATAACTGAGTTTTCCTGGTTTTCTTTTTATAAATTATAACAATTTAAAGAAAGCAAATGATATAAAGGCACTATTCATTAAAAATAAGAAACACTGGGCAACCTGGTGGCTCAGCAGTTTAGTGCCACCTTCAGCCCAGGTCGTGATCCTGGAGATCTAGGATCGAGTCCCACGTTAGGCACCCTGCATGGAGCCTGCTTCTCCCTCTGCCTATGTCTCTGCCTCTCTCTCTCTCTCTCTCTCTCTCTCTCTGTCTCTTATGAATAAATAAATAAAATCTTTAAAAAAAGAGAGAGATAAACACTAAGAAAACATTGTTTACCAATAATTTAACTTAGGAACTACTGCAAAGTCCATGGCATTCTGCTGGTATTGTAAAAGTCTAGAACTCTATTTTTAATCCATCATAAGGATAAGAGATTAGCATGTATGTATATGTATGTACGTATGTAATTATTTACCTATCAAGATTTATTTATTAGGGAGAGTGTGTATGGATGGGGAGAGGCAGAGGGAGAGGGAGAGAAAGAATCCTCAAGTAGACTCAAACTGCTGAATGTGGAACCCAATGAGGGGCTCGATCCCAGATCTCTGAGGTCATGAGTTGACCCAAAATAAAGAGTCAGCTGCTCACTTCATTGATCCACCAGGTGTTCCAACTTTTATTTTTTTAAAAAAATTCAAACAAGTGATAAAAGTTGACACTTGTGGTTAGTATTGATTAGTCAACAACAACAAAAAAAAACTTATGGTAGCCCAAAGAATAATAAAGAATTTCAAATGAATTATATAGGCTGATATAATTTGAGGTGGCCCAAAGAAAAAAACCACAACTTAGCATCGTGCCTATCTTGTCACTAGAGTTGTACCATTAAAAGCCAGTCATCCAAATGACATAATGGTGCTGTTATGCAACTCATGGCTCTCTGGCTCAGTATTAATGCCATATTTTTAGAAAAGACCTTTGGTACATGACAAAGTGAGAAATTCTTAAGATCAAATGCACTAGTATTAGATATATATCAAAGGCAGAAGCAGGATGCATTGAGAGCTGTAGTGTCCAATACAGTAGCCACTAACCACTACTGAGCATTCAGTATATAGTAACTCTGAACTGATATGTGCTATTAATCGTAAAATATACACCAGATTTTGAAACTATAGTATGTTAAAAAGTAAAATATTTTACGAATAAGTTTATTTTGATTGCATGTTGAAATGGTAATATTTTAGGTATATTTAATTGAAGTATATTATTACATTAATTTTATCTCAGATTTATTTATTTATTCGTTCAAAAGATTTTATTCATTTATTCATGAGAGACACAGAGAGAGAGGCAGAGACACAGGCAGAGGGAGAAGCAGGCTCCCTGCAGGGAGCCCGATGTGGACTCCATCCTGACACTCCAGGATCATGCTCAGGGCTGAAGGCAGATGCTCAACCGCTGAGCCACCCAGGCATCCCTGTATTATTTATTTTTTAATGAAGCTACTAGAAAATTTTAAATTACATGTGTGGCTCTCATAGTTTTAATGGAAGTGCATATGTAGAGATTGGGCACAAGGCAGAAATTATTTTCACTTAAACATAAGACAAATTTTTGATTTTGAAGTACTGTACAAGAATAAAAAGGAAGAGAAGGAAATAAAATTTGATGAAACATGATTCACTAACACACCAAAAATCTTAGCCTGGATTTGTATTTAACAGTATCTTTTTTACATGTTTTGAGCCTTGTTTCCTAACTCTTAGTAAAAAAATATTTTTTCTTTCCTTAGAGTAAAATCAATCAATCAACCCTATTTCTTTCTACTTTTAAGCTTCTATCCATCTGTCTGATATCTCTGATACAATTATCTCTTTTTATATATATATATATAAATAATCTCTTCTTCAATGAGGCTAATTGGGGGAATGGCCATAATAGTTTTCTGTCTATTACAAATCTCTTATAATTTATTTAGGAAGATTTGGAGATTTGGATCCTCTCCTCATTTAAAAACTTTACATTTAAAAAAAATAAAAATAAAAATTTTACATTTTGTTAATTTGGCATTTATTTGAATCAATGTTGTATTTTTTTAATTGTTGTACTAATATATTATTTATCTTGACTACTGAGTTTTTGGCATCCCCATAAATTCTGCAGCAGAAGTGAATATATCACTAACCTCACTATAATCTTAGCTCAGCAGGTAATTAAAAATAAACCAAACAAAAAAAAAATCCCTCTTGTTTGCAGGGAGAATAAATCCTTTTATGTGTCACAACAAATAGTGACTGGTCTTAACAAATCAGATGAATATTATTTCTTTGGCCAATGAAATAGAAAAAGTGGGCTGATCATTATAGCTTCTGAGGAAGCTTTTTCATTTTCTCTTCCTTTTTACTGATAAAATGTCACAGAATTCGCAGGCACATCCTTTAACTCCATTTCATTCTTCTTTATTCATATCATCAATATGGATATCATACTGGATGTGCAACAACCATTTCTCAAAGACAAGGGGAAAAGCCCAATGAGCTAAGGATGGAAAAACAGAAATACCTAAAGGAAATTTCCTATAATCATCGATGAGCAACTCGACCAGCTAGACTACATACTTGTTAGAGCAAACCAAACAGCTTTTTGTTTAAACTTCTGTAGGTGAGTTTCCCTGTATTTAAAGCCAAACATAATGCCAATTAATACACACAAATTAAATCCTAAGTTATTTTAAACCAATTTTTTTATAAAACTTTAACTTCTGCTTTAATCAGAAGTCATGCCTGCAAAAATGGGTATTATTTCACCACTCTATATATGTATGCATGCATGTACATATCTAAACATAAATCTATTATTTCACTTCTTGGACATATCATTCTTATTTAAATGCTGGGAAAATGTTCTCTGGTAAGATCACTTTTGCTTTCTTAGCTCCAAATTCTGTTCAGTCTTTCCATAATTTAATTCAGTTCGACAAATATTGACTGAATCACTCTGTTGGCTACTAAATTAACCAATTTAAAGAAAAATACAGTCTGTGCCCTTTGGCATCTTATAGATCAAATCAGATCACTCCTTAATATTAAGCTCAAAGCTATATTATAAGGTATCTTTCTTTAGCAATCTGGAAATTCTTGAGGACATTCTTCTCATCACTAAGTAGATGAGAGCATCTCAAACTAATGTGGTTGGTTGACTGCAGGTAGAAAGAATACAATAACCTTTTATTTGTTTGGTACTTTACACTTGCAAAACACTTCCACAAAGATTGTTTCATTTGTCTTTTAAATCTCTACTGCTGGAACAACTCGGTGAAAATCAAATCTTTAAGATTACTTCTATCTAAGCAGCAGTCACTTAGTCGATTTTGTTTTTTATAAATGAAATCTTTCATTTCTTGAAAAAAATTTCAAAAAATCCTGAGGAATGTACTGGAATAATTTTAAGCATGTCTCTTTCAAGAATAAAGGACAAAATTCTTTCTCTTTGCAGATTTAAATGAATTTGGCATGCAGTATGTTATATAAAATGCACACTAATTTGTTTTCATTAGAATTGTTCTCCTGGCATGGCTTCTCTTTCTCTCAGTCATGCTTATTTATGCACTGGGCAGTGTTAGACATGCATGCATGCATTCATTCTTTCAGCAGACAGTTTCTAATGGAAGGCACCATGCTAAGAGCTGTGGGAGAGAAAGACATACATTTCATAATTTCAGATTCTTGATGATCTTAAAATATGGCAAGAAAAAGTAGGTATGTAGGCAAACCAGGATACAAGTACCATATGGAGGGACAATAATGAATATAAAAATTATTATCAGAGAAGGTCTAATGCCCTTGAGATTTCAAGAAAGGGAGAATGAAGAATAAATGGCATTCCAAGGAGAGAAAACTGCAAAGTAGTGATAAAGTGGCCGTGTACTGTTAATAACCCCCACACATGAAATAGAGAAATTTCATAAAGAATAGTATAGTTGAGGTTAGAATTATTCTAAAATAACTTATATGACAGACTAATTATTTTGTATTTTCCTCAAACAAAAGTAACTAAATGTTTTAGCTTTCAACTACTGTCGTATTTTTTTAAAAATTGAAATGAGATACGCAATTTCACCTACCAGATAAGTAAAAATTTGAAAACTTGATAATACTCAGTAATGGTAAAAATGTGAGAAAACAGGTATATTCCTTTAAGCCTGGAGAATAGGCAAATCATTGCTTCTATTTTAGAGGAAAATTGATCAGTATCTATAAGATTTTATTTTTTATTTATTTTTAAAGTACAATTCTTTTTTTTTTTTTAAAGATTGATTGATTGATTGATTTATGATGGAGAGAGAGAGAGAGACAGAGACAGAGACAGAGACAGAGACACAGGAGGAGGGAAAGCAGGCTCCATGCTAGGAGCCCAACATGGGACTCGATCCCCGGGCTCCAGGATTGCGCCCTGGGCCAAAGGCAGGCGCTAAACCGCTGAGCCATCCAGGGATCCCCTCTATAAGATTTTAAATTCTTGTATACTTTACCTCAGCATTTCCAATTTTTGGAATTTATTTTACAGAAATACTGGCATGAGTATATAAAGATATGTGTGCCAATAATTACTCTGAGAAAGATGTATTTAGGGAAAAGAAGGAACCTTGCCTACCCATCAATAGAGAATTTAAGTAATAAATTGTGGTATGGCCATATAATAATAGGTATTTTTAAAAGGTCTATAATCACTAATACACAAAATTGACATATATCATTATTTGAAAAAAAAAAACAGCTGCAGAACTGTATTTGTAGTATGGATTCATTTGCAACTTTTTTAAAAAAAATCTGTCTCTCTATATAAGTGTAAAAAAACTAATTGAGCTGTTTTTATATATAGAACATGGTTCTATATGTTAATAGAACCAGAAGAACAAAACAGAAAAATCCCTGTGTTCATGGAATTTATATCCTAGACAGGAAAGCAAATAAATAAACAAGGTAATTACAGCTTAGGATTAATCATGATGACAGAGACACCAGGATAAGTAGATAATGGGTCCTATGTTCAATAAAGTGTGCAGGTAGGCTATTTTGAAAAACAACAGCAGAGACCAGAATGAGGTGAGCCCTGGAACTATGAAAATATCTTTGGGTGAAGTATTCCAAACTGAGGGAATAGAAAGAGCAGAGGCCCTGAGTCACTATCCAGGAAAAGAAAAATGTCAAAGTGAAGGGACAGTCAATCAGAGGAAAGGTGGTAGGAAGTCATGGTCCCTTATTGCCCTAAAAATGTACACTGATTGTGGCTACTGCGGCCTACAACAATAGTAACAACGGCCACTGTGTTAACAGAGGCTTCTGCTAAACGTGCACACAGTAAAGTATCTTGCTTTATTGTCAGGAAATGAATCTATAAACCACTTGACCTTTAGTAGCGTTGATTTTATTTTGACTGACATAAAGGCAAATCACGAGAAGAGATTGAGAGAGTCCCTGGGCTGGCTGAAAGGAGGTGGGGGGCGGGGGGGTGCAGGGAGAGAACAATGCTGTTTGTGCATGGACAAGCCTGTTTGAAATCTCTTCCAGATAGTCAGAGAGATAAAAGAAAAAGACTACAAAGTATTGAGCCAGTACAGTGAAGGTTAAATATGAGCTCCTACTGCCATGATTTATCCACCCAAACAGCTGGGAAACTTCCGAGGTAGTTCATATATCACACGAGTGGAGGAAGCGAGTCTGACTGTATAAACACACCTCAGGGCTGCTACTGTTCCCATTAACTGTCTGTCTCAGTAAAGGTCTGCAAGTAGACAGATTCCTGCCGCAGCTGAACTGATAGAAAACTGCAGGTATGGATAAAAATTAGAGGGAGACACGTATGTCAAGAACACTCATGAGAAATTTTTCAGAGGAAAGGAAAAAAAATGATTTATAGGATTTGACTATTTTAAAATTTGACAGTTTTGGATTTTCATACTGTGCACACTTAATATTTTGCTGTTTAATGCTAAAGCCATGGCTTCAGTCCATTATGGAAAATGTTTATTGTTAAGCGTGTACAGTCTCTAATTGCAATAATATAACTGACCCTTGAACAACATGGGTTTGAACTTGAGGGTTCAATTTATCAAAAAAAAAAAACCCTCAAATTTTTTGATAAATACAGTAGTGTAAATGTATTTTCTCTTCCTTATGATTTTAATAACATTTTCTTTTCTCCAGCCTACTATATTATAAAAATATATATAACACATATTAAAAATATGCATTAATTGAAATTTACATTATTCATAAGACTTCTGGTCAATAGTAGGCTCTTAGTGTTAAGTTTTAGGGGAGTCAACGTTATATGCGGATCATTGACTTTGTTTGGGGGGAGTGGTCAGTGCCCCTAACCCCTGCTCTGTGCAAAGGTCAGCTGTGTATCTGATGAGTGTTTTGAGAACTTTCCTGAAATTGTTTTATAATCAACAGTCATGAAGATTGACACATACAAGTTAAAATAAACTAATAAAGATTTCAGAACAAGATCAAACTTGCAAGGCCTAACTTTATGTGAAATGGCACCAATAAACCAATATTCACTTATACTTATTTTCAGTTTAAAACACAAAAGCATGGCACTCTTAAGAGCCTTTTGATACTTAGGGAATTCTTATCTATTACATATTATTCCTCTTGGAAGATACTTGTTAGACATTCTACTTGATTAAAGAACAATCAATAGACCACATTTTGGGGGTACATTGCAAGTTAATCTTTGCATAGAGACCATTTTATCTCCAAAAGCTATATTTTCCTGAATCTTGTCCAAATACTGTCCTAAATCTAATTTTGGTCACAAATAGCACCAACTGAAGAGTGTGATTTGTTCCCCCATAGCACCTCATTCCTAAAGGAAAATGTTAAAGATGTTATGAAATAGGAGTTAAGGACATTAATATATTGTTTCTATTTAATTGAATTATGTTACTTGCTCAAACTTTAAACCAAACTTGCTCCATAAGAACATCTTTTTAAAGTTAAAAACAAATTATACATTCTATTAGCATCCATATACCCAATGTTCTCCCATTGAAAAGAGCTTTTTCTTCCAAAATATTTATATATTCCTGTATAATATTGTAATAATATATATAGTCATATATTTCATATATGTATACAATAAAATATTAAAAGCACATATTTCATGAAGATTATAATCAATTTCTTGACATTGTGGTTCTAGGTTACCAAACTATCACAATAAAATTATTTAAAAAAAAAAGATGACTTGGGTAAGACTTTTCAATGAAATTCTTTTTACCACTCCTTTAGTTAAATATCAAGTTTTTCATTTTCAAATGCAGATTTTGCTTTTCTAAGAAGTTCAGCAAATGAATTTAAATATACTTTATTATCACTCCAACAGATTTCTCATAAATCCACATTATAATTTATCTACTTCTCTTCATGGATCTAACACAATGTCTGTGTATATTTTTTTATTAATAAGTAAGTTACACACTTTCATAGATAAGCTTAAATGTCATCACAAACTGTTTTACAGAATTGCCCTTTCTTTAAGATACTGTTGACCATCAAGTCTATCCTGAAAATCTTTTTTTCACAACAAAAATGCTCTCCTGGTTCTGTTCATATTTCTCTGTTTTCCTCAATTTTGTTCCCTGCATGGTCATTCTTGCCCCTTACCTGTCACTATTCCCCAGGGTTTTGTCCTAAATTATCTTCTTTTTCTCCCCCTGAGGGATCTTATCCAATTCTAACCCTCATTCTACTCGACTAACTCCTACATCTGTAGTTGCAGGTCTCATATCTAAGCTCAAGAATATCTTCTTGTCCCAAACCACATTCATTCTGTACCCTCTCTCTCAGTCTGTTCTTTTTCCTGTAATATACAGCTTTGACAAACCCTGTGTCTCTTTGGATGGCCAATTCACAAACTAGGTGATCATCTTCATCCGCTTCCACACTAATGTCAGATACTTCCCATTCTTCACACACCTCCTTCTAACTTGTCACTATGCTGTTTTGACTCTACTTCTCAAAGCTCCTTTGTATACATTTCTTCCTTTCTATCCTGGGCCACTTTGCTCCTAACTCAAGGATTCAAAGTCTTCTTTATCTTTCTGATCTATTGCACAGTCTTTCCTTTCTCTTTCTTTTCTTTTCTTTTCTTTTCTTTTCTTTTCTTTTCTTTTCTTTCTTTCTTTCTTTCTTTCTTTTTCTTTCTTTCTTTCTTTCTTTTCTTTCTTTCCTTCCTTCCTTCCTTCCTTCCTTCCTTCCTTCCTTCCTTCCTTCCTTCCTTTTTTTTTTCTTCTGTTTCTGGCATCCATTCAGTAAATGTGATCATATTATTTCCTCAGAGAGGGTACCTAATTCCCTGGCCTTATGTTTCCACATGGAGGCCTCTGAGCAAGAGTTAAACTCGTGTTCCCTTCCCAGAAAGGGTAATTTATTGATTAGGAGTTTGGAAGGAAAAAAAGAAAGAAAACTCATACTGGTCTCTTCTTCCATCTCTCTGAAGTTGCCCTTTATTCTGCATTTGAAGTTTCTTCACATGGTATTTGAGGCTTATTTCTGAAAGAAGAGGCCTGATCTTTTAGTGAGGGAGTAAGGCCAATTCTGAGGTGAAGTGTTAGGACGTCAGTTTGCATATTATATTAAGTTATAATCTTGATCTCTATCCTGTGTACATCTTTCACTTGGTTCTGAACTTGGGTAGGGGAAAGAAAATACTATAAACAGGGTCTCCAAAGTCTCATCATCACTCTCTTGTTGAAAAAAAAAATCTTTTAAATTGTCCCTGTTGACTAAATTATGAAATCCTTAGCATGGCATACAAAGTCCTTCCTAATTTGCTCCAATCTACTTTTTCTAGGTTCATCTCTTGCTATTCTTCTCAAATAATCCAAAACTACAGTTACATCAAATCAGTCTAACATTTTAAAAGACAAATGCATTTGTTGTTTCTGCTAGGAATGCCAGTTCCATTTTCTCTGTCTGGATGGTTCTTCCTCTTTCTTTAAGAGCCAGTGTAAATGTCACCATATTTTGTGTAAAGCCTTTCTCTAATGTCACAGGCAGGATTATTCACACTGCCTCTTTCAATTTTAGAAACAATGTCTTCACCTTGGTATTAACTTAACACCAGTAGTTAGGATAGTACCTGGGAAATAATAAGTAGGCAATAAATGTAGAATGAATGAAGCTCACTTTATCTCATTGATGAAAAGACTGACACATAGGTCTATGCAATACTAAAGAGCTTATGCTTGCAACTAAAAATCTTTTCTTTTTCTCTCTTTCTGTGTATTAATGTATGTACATGTAGGTGTATGCATTTGAATGCGCATTATGTGTTTTGAAGGTAGTTAGTTATAAAAAATTATATGCCTTCTTATTACCATGAGCTATATTTTCTAACCATAGTATGAAGGCAAGAAAGGAGAATCCAAGGGTGCCTTGGTGGCCCAGTCATTTAAGCATCTGCTTTCAGCTCAGGTCATGATCGCAGGGTCTTGGGATCCAGCCCAAGGCAGCATGGGCTGCCTCTTCAGGGATAAGTCTGTTTCTCCTTCTCCCTCTACTGCTCCCCTTGCTGGTGCTCTCTCACTGGCTCTCTCTTTCTCTCTCTCAAATAAATAAAATCTTAAAAAAAATAAAGAATCCAAGTAACATTCAAAATGTTGTAGTCCTAACACAGATAACTTGAGCATTAAATTCAACATAATATTACTTCAATTACATAGAACATAAATAAACAGAATCTTTATATTTTTAAGTAGGAAGGGCAAATTAAAAAAATGAAATCATGGATTTAATTTTATTAAGCTTCTAAGCTTATTCTTAGTTTGAGGAATCTGCAACAAAATCCTTTTACCTTCTCTAAGTACATGATGGCATAAATACACAGAATTGGGTTCACAATGAACATTCAGAACATCTTTCATTTTAAAGCCTTTTAATAATCTAGAGTACTTTGAGATCATATAAAAATAAATATCCTTCCTCATTTTTTTTGTCAGATGCTGACCCTCAGAGAAGTAAAGTGATTTGTCTAAAGCCACCCAGTACCTAAGACCAATACCAGGTCTGGAGACAAGGTTGCCCCACCATCAGCCTAGAGTGCTTATCATTTCATAAAACTGCCTCTATCAACAATAGATTGCTTTTGTTCTCTTAGGAACACTCCATTGCCCTACTTAAAACTATGCAGTATCTTCTAATTATATTCAACTTGAAGTCAAAATTCCTGTGTAGGGTTTCAGAGCATGTTAATAATCTAGTTCTTGATTATGGGTCTATGTACTTTATGATTCTAAAAAATGGCCCCCTCATTTTACATCTATGCCTTCTGAAAACAGAAGCTCAACACTTCATCTCCCTTTGTCACCTTCCTACTTTCTATTCATCCTTAAGTTTTTACCTTAGACATCACTTGGTTCTAGAAAACCTTCAATAAAATCCCAAATCTGGAATCAATGACTCTTGTGGGCTCCCAAAGCATGAACAACCCCCTTCACAACACAAATAACAATGTATTATGATTACCCATCTACCATGTAACCTTCCATCAAACTATAAACTCCATTAAAGGAAGAACTCCATCTGTTTTGCTCAGCATTCTATTCTGTGAATTATCAGAGATACTGGTGTATGTCAGGTACTCAGGAATGAATAGATCTTTGAGATAAGAATATTTTTAAATTAAAATAATTCCTTTTTCTTTATAGAGAAAAGATATTTTAGGGTGGAGAGATTCACTGATTTAATATTACCTTATGAAGCAACACCTTAAGTTTAATAAAAAATACTCAAAAGTATTAGGTAGTTAATATGACTAATAGTTCATCTGTAAAAATCATGTAGTAAAATACTCAAGTGTTTATATTTGCATTATCAGTCTATTTGCAATCACCATTTAATAACTGTAGGCTTTTTTGGTAAGAAGAAAAGTTTTAAAGGAAGAAACCTCTAATGGAACATTACTTACACTGTATGTAAATTCCCAACAATTTCTCATCAGTTCAGCCTATTATACTATACACCTGCTAATCAAACTAAAAGAATTAAATAAAAAACTACAATGTTTAGTACAACTATAATGATTTTGAAAGAGCCTGAACTTTTCAATGTATGACAGTTTTCATTCTATACCCAATGCTATTTGAGTACCAAATTTGGGTAATGCATCGTATCTAAAGACATCAGCCATCCCCTGTACCTAGTTCCTTAAGACAAGTTCATATCAGTTTGATTCTGATTTTAATTGCTCAAGAAATCTATCAGTCATCTGGATTTCATAAAACATGAGATGTTTGTTCACTTACTCTTTTATTCATTTACAAATGTGATAGACACAGTGCCAGGTATGAAGGATACAGTATAAGCAGATCAAGTACTCTGCTACTGATAGTTTTGAAGAATAGATATATATTAATCACACTATAATATTTAATGGCACTTGAGATAAGAATATAAGCATATTTAACACAGAAGACTCTACATGATAAATCCAGAAAGGGGGTTTGAAGATAAAATGCTTGAGCTACGATCTAAAGGACAAAATACATTCAAAAGGCAAAGTTTGCATGGGTTGGGAAGGGGGTTGTGCATGGAGGAATGTTCCAAACATAGGAAATCATATGTACAAATGGCTTATGACTTGAAAAGAGAATGATGGAATCCGGAAGAAGAGCAAAGGGCTAAACATAGCTGAGTACTGTAATATTCAGGTGCTAATAGATTATGTTAAGGAATTGGCCTTAACCTTAAAAACAATAGTGAGGCATTGAAGGCATTTAAGCAGTGGTGTGGAAAGTGATAAAATCATAAGTGCATTTTGAAAAGATTACTGTAATTCACACTGGGGGTTTGGGTTTATTTTGGAAAACCAGCAAAGAAGGTTACTGGAGGATTCCACTCAAGAGATCATATTAGCAAGATGATGCTGCCCTAGAGTGAGAGCCACAGAGAGGGAGGAAACTGAAAGGACAAGATCCTCAAAAGGAAAGTGGACAAGACTTGGAGATGGCATCAGAGTAGGAGCTGTCAATTCTAATAATAGGTTTCTGGTTTAAGTAACCCTAATAATTAATTCATCTCTTAAGATTTATATGTATATAAATGATAGGAAATAGATTATTTAGTTACCAAATGATAGGAATAGATTTTGGGAAATAGAATATATCCAAAGGAAACAAAATCACTATCTGCAGCCCATGCTTATTGCAGAATTATTTACAATAGCCAAGACATGGAAACAACCTAAATGTCCACCCACAGATATAAACAAAATGTCAGATATGCATACACACATACACACACATACACACACACACACACACTGGAATATTATCCAGCCTCAGAAAGAAAGGAAATCCTGCCATTTGCAACAACCAGAATAGATCTGAGGGCATTATATGAAGTAAAATAAATGAGATACAGGAAGACAAATACTGTATGACCTCACTTAAATATAAAATTAGAAAAAAAATAAAATAAAAACTCATAGAGACAGAGAACAAGTTGGTGATTACCAGAAGCAAGGAGTGGGGAGTGGAGAAAATGGGTGAGGTAGTCAAAGCTACAAATTTCCAATCATAAGATAAATAAATTGTGAGGAGGTAATATACAGCAAGGTGACTATAGTCAGGAATAGCACATTTTATACTTCAAAGCTACAAGAGAGCAAATCTTAAAAGTTCTCAACACATGAAAAAAATAAATAAATGTGAAGTGATGGAGGTTAAACTTACTGTGGTAATAAATTCACAATGCATATGTATGTCAACTCATTATGTTGTATACCTTAAATGAATAGAATGTTATATACCAATTTATACCTCAGTAAAGTTGGAAAAAAGGAAAGAGGTAGGTGTTAAAACCCTGGACTCAACTACTCCTGCACTATGTAGATGAAAACAAAATATACATCATGAAATTCATCTTGAAGATAAAGTGGGAGGGGCATCTGGATGGCTCAGTCGGTTAGGCGTCTGACTTGATTTCAGTTCAGGTCATGATCTCAGGGTCATGAGATTGAGCACCTTGTGGGACTCTGTGCTGGGCATGGAGTTGGCTTAAGATTCTCTCTCTCAAAAAAAAAAGAAAAAAGAAAAGAAAGAAAAGAAAAGAAAAGAAAAGAAAAGAAAAGAAAAGAAAAGAAAAGAAAGAAAAGAAAAGAAAAGAAAAGAAAAGAAAAGAAAAGAAAAGAAAAGAAAAGAAAAGAAAAGAAGAAGATAAAGTGGGAGCATAATACCCTAATATGGTGAAATAACTATTGAACTTTACCTTTCATTTTGGTCACTATTATGCATTGTTATTGATAATTGGAGATTTGAAGATAAGAACAGGAGTTTGTGTTTGTTAGTTTTATGCTGCAATGCCTCCCCTCTTGCTAAAACAAGTCAATAATTTTAAAAAAGCATATAAGCAATCCTTTCAATTAGGAAAAACTATACTATAGATAACAGGATTATAAACTAAATCTGAGTTTTCCCCAGAAATCTTATTGTAAGAAAGTTAGGGTTTTTTGTTTGTTTGTTTGTTTGTTTTGTTTTGTTTTGTTTGTTGTTGTTTATTTGTTTTTTAGATTTATTTGAGAGAGAGAGAGAGAGAGCGCGCGCGAGGGAGCAGGGAGAGGGGATTCGGGAGAAGGAGAGAGAAAGAGAAAATCCTTAAGCAGACTCCCACCTGAGCACATTGCCCAACACGGCACTGGGTCCCAGTGTCCTGGGACGATGATCTGAACCGAAATCAAGAGTCAGCTGCTTTTTAAAGGACTGAGTCAATCAGGTGCCCCAGAAAGTTAGCTTTCTGAACCAAGATTTGAGTCTCATCTTTCTATAAAAATGATCAGAAATACCACAGTAAATCAAATATAAAATAATAATCCTTAATAGTATAGTATGTCTTAAGTTACAATCAAATTAATGAAAAATTAACAGAAAATATATCTGGTAAGACACAGAATCATTTTGCTATAGTATGTAAAATTCCTACGTTGTTTAAAACAAAAATCAAAGACAGGAAATTCTCAGAGTTGTGAAATGCAGAGAGCCTGCTTTACCATCACTGAAGAAATTTTGAGGGAGATACAGGGCTACTTGATATTTTTCAGGAGTAAAATTTTGGTTTCATTTTCTTTTCTCAGTTAAACATCCCTCTGGCATACATAGTCCAATCCAGCAAACATTGAAAGCTTTTTTTGTTTTGTTTTGTTTTGTTTTTGTATGTAATGTGCTAAGCATTGAGAGTGCTCAAACAAAAAAAAGCAAAGAGTAGTCTACAGTTCTTAGATTTAAAAACAGTATGTTATAAAATTAGTAAGAAAGAAAAAAATAGTGAGAGGAAAAAAAACAAAACAAGAAGAATAGGACAAGGTAGACAGATTCTAGGAGAAAAAAATAACAATGAAATATACTCACATAGAAGTGGAAAAGATTACCATGGTCTGATGGGATTGGGAATTAGAGATCAAGCTGCTGGCCCTTGGGCCGCATTCGTGCCCAGACTCATTTCCTCAAAAGTGAATGATGACTTATGTTAATTTGTGAGCTGCCGTTTACAAGTGCTAATATGGCTGTAAGTGAAAATTATTTTAAGTCGAGTTGTTATAAATCAAAGATGATAGATGTTTGAGCTAGAAAGCTCCTCTCCATGGAAAATGCACCAATTATAAACAAACATTCTGATGAAATATTTCATTAGGTCGATCCAGTTGCATTATAGAGAATGGTCTCCTAAATCTGCACGTACTTCTCAAAATATTTGTTTTTCATGATATTAAGAAAAACATTTATAACGTGATGCTATTGGCATAAATGTGATGAGAGAGCATGACAGGTAATGAAAAATAAATTTCACTGAATGGTACCTAGAACACTGGCCCAGTGTGTAAAAATTATTTTATGTATACTCCTGTAAGATTTTATATCTAAAAAATGGTAGTAAAAAGCCACGCAGCTTCCTTTGAAAGAGAATGGTGGTGATAACTGCCAGCACACACCCAAAGTATTGGTTTTGCTGATCAAAAAATTTCCTGTTAGGTTCCGAAATGTAACATCTGCCTCTGATATAATGGACCAATAATTGAAGCATATAGTGTAACCTCACGGGGGCTGCACTGCTGTTTTATTTATTCTTGCCCAACTGTGAAGATAAACTTCACTAAATACATGTGATATCCTGTCAATTCAGGATAAGCATATTTTTCCTTGGACAGATGGCTGGTGAGTTAAACACCTGGATCATCTCAGGGCTGCAAAATTATAATCATAGTAGATACAGGATCTCAGAAACAAATCCACTTAGACTGAAAACATTCTCCTCAAGAATTTTCAGGGGCAGTAACACCTATCCCTTTCCAGCTCAGTGTAATCTAACTACCATCTCATTTGCCTTTAAAACCATTATACTTCACATGACAGGTTTATATTCATATATCATTCCATCACAGATTTTTTTTCTCTCTGCCTAAATAAAATCTTATTAGTCCAAAACAAAACATTATGCTGTACATGATATTTGCAATGGGAGGTTCCTCTTAAAACAGGATAAACCCCTATCCTCTAGAACATTTTCTCTAATGTCACTTCTTTAACTAAGTATGATTAGCATACTTCCATTTTCCTAATACCACACTATTCACTTGGAAACACATATCATCTTCTGCCCTATTTGAAAACCCAACTGTATATTGCCCAAGATTCTTTTTACTCCTGGGGACATACAATGCATACTTGCTAACAAGTTTTTATGCCAGCAGAATAATCATGTCCTCTGCAGCTGCATTGTCTCTAATAATTTGATTATACTATTAATATTTATTGTTTATTTTATGATCTAGACTCTGTTCTAGGTGGCTCGTATGTAACAAATCATTTAATTCTCACAATAACACTATGAAATCAAAACTACTATTTCAATTCTGCAATTACATTGAGACCCAGAGTGGTTACCTATCTTGTCCAAGTTCATGTATCCACAAAGTTGTAGAGTCAGGATTGGAAAACAGGGAGGCTTTCTCCAGGTTATTTGTTTTTGACCGTACTTGTAAATTGTTCTCCTATACCTTGACATGATTTATGATAAAGTTTAAATCTGGGTTTTATATAAATTTGCCTTTCTATTTTTTAAATGTTTAGCTCTTTCCACATCAAATAGCTGTCACAAATATATTTTTTCTGTCACGCTGTTGATTGATATTAAATATTAGGTATGTGAGACATATACTATATATTTATGTGTATATACATATATTACATATATATTTCTGATAGGTTGACACATAACACAAAAGATTATTAATACATGCAAAACGTAGATGCCCTTATCAGTTACTCTTGGAAATCTGTAAGTAATCCCATTTATTAAAATCATATTGATTATGAATAATAACAAATATTGTTACTACTAATCATACACATATGGTTACCACCCAGAATTTCAACTTATCCTACACAGTTCTGCATTCATTCAGCAGAAATCTGCTTTTGCTCCGATGTGCAGCAGTTATGTTTCATGACTGACAATTATCCCATAATGAAAAACAAGTCACAATTAATAAAAATCAAAACTAATACCTGCTACATTCATTTAATGATTTAATGAACTAAGAGAGAGTTTTATGAAAAGACCTATAAAAGCAAGAGACTCAATTTCCAATTAGAATCAACATTCATGAGTCTTCAGGCTCCTAAGGGAAAGGAAAAATCTATTCAGTTCTTTCTTCTTCAAATTTCCCTCTACCTGTAAAAAGGCATTAACTTTCAAAAAAATCATGGTTAGCACATCTGTTCCCTCTATGTGAGTTAGAAATGTTTTTGTGAGACAACTATTATGCTGTAAAAAACACTAGTATAAGGTCAGCAATTACTTATGTGGTATCCCTACTACATTTTTATATTTGGCCAATAATTACAGGTTCACATAGAAAACTAAGTTTACTTAATAATTAAAACAGTCCTTAAATGAATAGATGTACCATAATAACAATGATAGGTAACATTCCCCAAGTACTCACTACATGTCAGAAATATTCTATATCCTTAGCAGCTATTAACCCCATTTAATTCGTATAAAAACACTATTAAATCAACACTATTATTATTCCCATTTTAATGATAAGCACGGAGTAAATTAAATAACATGGCCAAAGTCATACAGATAATATTTGAATACAAATGATGTTACTCCATAGCTTTCATTCTTGACCACTATTCTAGACTGGTTTTTCTTCATCCTAGTTATAAACATTCAGTTTTATTTCCAGTTTTGCTCCATTACAAATAATGTTATAACGAGCTCTATACTTTTTTGAGCTTGTCCCATTATTTTCTTAGGATAAACTTCCTAGAGGTATAAACGCTGGAACAAATGGCATATATATTCATCTTTGTCAGGCTTGTCGGTGAAAAATGGTATTTTGAACTATTGCTTTAATTTACATTTTTATTAGTGAGGCTGAGCATATTTTAATTAGTGGTATGCTAGAGCTAGCTTACACAGGTTTTGAGTATATCTTTCTGTCTCCACCTTCAGCGACATCAAGTTGGTAGCCTGAAACTGGCCACATGTAGGAGTGTTTCCACCTTGGAAAACAGCATGTGATAGAACCTAGGTCTGTTTGATTTTTGTTCTATTTTAGACAGCCCCTTAAAAAGCCTATCTCCGTGTATAACGTCCATGGACTGACTACTCATATTCTTTGCCTAGATAAAAGTTCTGCTATAGTTCTGTTTCTTATTGGTTTATGAAATGAATGTTTTTATCTAGTAAATTATAAAAAGAGAAAAAGTTTAGGTACTAACTCTGGTAACCATGACCTTGAAACACTGGCCATACAACTTAGCCATTAGTTCAGAAATGATAATGCCAAAATCTAAAGTATAAAACATTATCAGTTTCAATTCAGAATCTGCTACAAAATTAAATAAATTATTAAACATCTATACGTTAAAATAATTTAGGTTTGTTTTAAGATGCTTTCTAATAAAAACATGTGCACAATATTTGCCCTTTTGAAATGCTATAGTATAAAATATGGTAAAGAAACTCTAAGGTTTAAAAAGAAAAGAAAAGAAAAGAAAAGAAAAGAAAAGAAAAGAAAAGAAAAGAAACTATAAGGTTTTGTGGTTTTGTTCTAGCACAAAGACTTGAGTTTGTAATTAGAAAAAAGAAACAGGGCAGCCCTGGTGGCCCAGCGGTTTAGCGCCGCTTTCAGCCTAGAGTGTGATCCTGAAGTCGTGGGATCGAGTCCCATGTCCGGTTCCCTGCGTGGACCCTGCTTAACCCTCTGCCTGTGTGTGTGTGTGTCTCTCTCTGTCTCTCTGTCTGTCATGAATAAACAAATAAAAATCTTTAAAAAAGAAAAAGAAAAAAGAAATGACATTTAGCTCTTTTTAAAATAAAAAAAACACAAAAACATGTTTTTGTTCTTTAAACACATGTGTACTCAAGATCTAATAGAACAAAATATTACAATTTTATCATTTTAACACTTTAAATTTAAGGGGTTTTTTTTGCCTTTTTAAAAAGAGATTTTATTTATTTATTTATTTATTTATTTATTTATTTATCTTACTGCTAAGGTTGCAGTATTAGAAATAGCACACTGAGCTATGGGAAATCTGGGAATCTGGGTAACTCGTTATGTATCTTTTAACTAACAGGTAACATAGTTATGCGGTTTTCAAACAAGAATGTTATTCTTGAAGATATACATATCTAGTAAAAACTATTCCATTTACAAAGTAAAAGATATGACTAAATTAGTTGACATAAAACATATCAAATAAAACTATTGTTTTAAAAAAAATTAATTGTTGCCATCTCTTTTCATAAAGCTGTACTTTCTTTCCAAGTACGCTAAATTACTATACTAGAGGAAATTTTTCTTTTGCTAGATTTTTAGCTAATTTATAAAAGTACACTATATAAGATTTTGAAATTCCATTATATATAAAAAAAGGAAAGGACATTCTTTGAGGACAAAGGAATTAAAATTCCTTCAACAGGAAAATCCCCAAAACCAAATGACCATGAAATTCATTTATGCATAATTTTACTACTACTGGTCAAGAACAATCAGAAAATAACCTCCTTTTCTATTTTTCCAAAGATATTTTTACAGATTAACCACAGGAGAAAGGTCTTTCTTTTTCATTTTGGATTTATGATTTAAAAACCTGACACTTTTGAAAAATGCCTTATTACTGCTTTCAGCATGCTCTGTTTCTATTCAGTCTGTTTTCAAAGTCATTAAATCATATTTATGAAGTGACCATACACATCACTAGCAATTTTGATAACTGCTTTTCTCCTGCCTTAGGTCATTAGTGGACTGAACATTTTAAAATGAAATAAAACATTTTATGCGTCACAGAATAAGAAATGGTCTGAATCAAGGGGCATGGTTCTTGGTGTACTATGCTATTGCCTGGGGCTAAATCCCATTTCCAGAACTTTGCTTAAATCTTGATCCTTCCCTGAAATGACCTGGTCCTCTTTTCCCCATCAAACCTTAACTTCTAAGACCCAGTGAAAGACCCTATCTTCTTGACTATTTCAACCATCATTAACTATCCCTTCCTACCCCTGACTCCAAATATTCATAGCTACACCATACACTAACACTTATTCACATAAGGTTTTAAATTGGTGGATTGTGTTTTAGTTATGTTAGTGTCATATAACAAATTGTAAATTCCAGTAGGCAAGGATTATATCTTATATAACTTCCTAAATTCTTTACTCCTGACACCTTCAAGCACATACACTTAATATCTCTTCTGTCAGTTTGGAGCACCTGGTAAATGCTAACAGCTTAACAGGCTGAGTACAAATGAATGAGGTATCTGTTAGTTTTTGTCTATTTGGTTTATCAATCATGCAATCTCACCGCACTGAAAACATTTTTACAGTTTTAGATAGGTTTGGAAGTAACACCAAAAATACGGCATTGTAATTTTAAAAAGGGATACTCCAATTCCAGAACATTTTCACAAATACCTCCAAATTAATTCTGCCTTTATTTAATGACAAACCCAAGAATCAGCTTCATTTGGCTTTCTTAAAGACAGGTTCACAGAGAAGGATTTAAGCATTTAGCTAGCCTCCTAGCTTGACAAGCTAAAAAAAGGTGAAGATTTAAGGACCCATGTAGTACAAATTTTGCCCTCATGGTATGCTGTCTTTGTTCAGAACACACACACACACACACACACACACACACCACCCCATGAGATCACAGTTACTTGTTCTTCAAGAATGCTTGGTAGGCCTCAGATAAAAAAATTGGCTATTTAGAAATCAAAGAAATCAAGTTCAATTAAAATATAAATAACCCTCAAAGAAATTGTTTCTTTTCATTATTTTTTGTTTGTTTCATTTTGTTTTGTTTCTGTTTTAATCTTCTAACACGTAAGTGCTTCAATCTTCCCTAGAGTGACAGCCAGCTCAGAATAACTCATGATGCCCATGATCACAATGGTGCAACACTTAGGAAGAAGAATCTTAAAAGGGATGCATAGTTTAAGTTGCTGGGGAATTGGGACAAGTCTGGTTCCTGAATGGATGGAGGAAAAACAAGCAATGACATAATTGAGAAATTTGCCTTAAAAGGGGACATAAGGAAAATTGAAAATCAGATTATTTTTTTTTTCTCAGCTACTGAGTAGGTATGGGGGACAGAGGAGAAAAACAAAGTTTATTTTACAAATTATAAGCATATTTTGGGAAAGTTTTATTTCTCTGTGCATATAAAGTACATATTTCAATATTTTATAAATATGCTTCATTGTTCTGAAAATGCAAATAAATACATAAAGATTTCTCAGGCAGTTGTCTAATGAATGTTTAAACAGTAAAGTTAATTATCCTACAACTTAAAGTAATTGGTGTTTGATCAAAACAACCATGTTGGCATTGAATTCAAATGTTTGCTTATAAGAAATACATTCCTTTGAATTGTTTGTCACCTAACTAAACTCAAGGCATTTTGAAATAAAATACATTTGTATCCTCCATATAGGTTTAAAAATTACAATTAGATTAAATTAGAAACATAGGACTGGAAAGTGCCTCCAGAGGTCATTTAGTCCATTACTGCTTCTGGCATTTTCACTTAAATCATTTCAAACATATGGCTAACTACCTTGTGCCATCTTTGTTAAGCAATCCCAGTTCTTGGCCGCCCACATTAATGATGTGTCTGCCTAAACACTGGTTTAACCGTTCTATCTGATTTAGCTAGTCAAGAGTGTCAGATAATCCATCCACTCAGTAAAATACCTCCCAGTTAAATCAGTCAAACTGTGTAGGTGTACATCTGACTTAGCTCATTTTTTGGCTTTACTTTACTGGTAAAAACAATTAAAGCACTAAAATCAGTGTGGGTGTGAAGAGACAACCTATAAATCAGGTTCTTCCCTAATCTCACTAAATTGTTCAGACCTGATTTTAATCAAATTTTACTCAACCTTGCCACCCTGGAGCAAGAGACTGTCTATGTTCCTATCGTTGAAGGTCTTAAATAATTTTCCCATTCCCTTTGCTCTTTCTTTAGGCAAAGCAAACTAAAGAGTCAAAGAATAAAACAGGGATTATATGAACCAACAAAAATTCATAAGGAAATCCAAGGAAATATTTGTTTTGGTTCTTTTCCCCCCTGCGTCAACATACTCAACATTATATTCAAAAGAATACCAAATGATGAGAGTGTGTAACTAAATAACACATGTCAAAATGCTTGCTACTTCTTTATGGTGATTCTTTCAAGAAATAAGAAATTCAGTCTTGTCCTGTTCTATTTCCTTTTCACACTCCTGTGAAAAGCAATGAAAAAGTTTTAAACTTATGTATTCTTTGTTTAAATAGCATTTCCCCTTAAAATCAATATATAATTGTAAGATTTACATTATTCTCTCTTTGTCAGACTAAGATCAGATTTTAGGTATTGCTCAGAGGCTGAACACTAAAATAAAAAATACCTGGAGTTTACTAGACTCTATATTAAAAGAGGATGTAAGGAAGATCATCTAAGATGATATTATTTAGAAAATAAACATAGAATGACAACAGTACTATGCTTTAATATTGCAAAAAACATCTGATTATTGATAGTAATGAAGCTGTTACATAAAATACTGTATTATGGGGCACCTGGGTGGCTCAGTTGATCAAGCATCTGCCTTTGGCTCAGGTGGTGATACCGGGGTCCTGGGATTGAGTCCTGGGTTGAGCTCCCTGCTCCTCAGGGAACCTGTTTCTACCTCTCTCTCTGCCTGCCACCTCCCTTGCTTGTACTCTCTTTCTGTCAAATAAATAAATATGTTAAAAAATAAAATAAAATATTATAATTGGTATGAGTTGGTAATTTCTCCAATTAAAAATTTCAACCAGGAAGACAGTTATTCTTTCTGCATATGTTGTCAATAAATGCTCCACAATATGGAATCATTAAAATAGCTTATGTTCAAAGATACCAAAATAAACTTGCAACTAGAATATCTGTCTTAGACCTGTTAAAATTTTTTAAAAGAGGATTTTTAAATATGTAATCCTCAGCCTGTTACTATTTTGTAAAATTAAGGGCATGCAACTCCAAAGGAGAAGAGACATTTGACTCCAACTTGAGATAATATCATAAATTCCTCTCAGAGGCTTAGCCAGTGTTGTAAAGGAGAGCAAATAATAATGCAAAGGCAGATACAAATTATTCTCAGAGGCATGAATGATCTTCAAGGTGAAATATTAGAAGTGACATTATGAAATACAAATAATGTGACTGAGAGCTGCTAATGTTCTGATATATAGCAATATGTTCTCACCCATTAAAGTCTAATTTTAGTGCATTGACAGTTAACAAGCTCTAGAAATAAGACATCTAATTTCAATTTTACTCTTTAGTGATATACTCTTGCAATATCTCACATATACCGCAAAGAAAAATCTTCATATAGGAATTCACCACTTAACCTCATAACTCTAGAAGTCCCTATCTTGGTAGGTAGGGCCCCAGTTAACTCAGTTGCTCTGGTCGGAGATGAGTAGCTATTCATGGAAAACCCCAAATCGTGTCAATTGTCCTTTGCAAATATCTTTCATTTCTCCTCTGTTCTTACCTCCTCTTCTCCCTCCCCCTTCTCCTCCTCTTCTTATTGTTTCAACTCTAGTCTTAATTCTTTGCTTTCATCATGAAGACAGTTCGTTCTCTACCTATCTCTTCAGTTTTATCTATTACCATTTTTTTCTATGCTCAATAGATTTGAATCACATTTTTTTCTAGCTGTTTATTTTACCTAGAACACGCCGTTTTCCTCTCTTTATCTAGATCCTTCAGATCTCAGCTTAAGTATTAAGGTTAATCTTCCCTGACTAGGTGAATGTTACCTGATAGGGTCTCCCACTCATTCTTGCAATGTGTCCATTGTCTGGCTTCTCTGTTAGAAGAGAAACTACGTGGGGATAGAGATAATACCTATAGCTGCACCTGACATATAGGTTCTTATGAAGTGCATGTTGGACATTATGAGAGCTGAAAAGATATATAAATGAGTTATTTTTCTATATACGTCTGATTATTTTTATCATTAATTGAAATTATCAGTGACTTCTAATTCACTGTTCCTAGAATCAGTAGTGTAAAAGATGGTTCTTTCCTCTCCCAATACCCAGTTCTCTACCTCTGCCTTGTCTACTGTTTATCTCTCCATCCTTAACTGTTCTGTCATTTTATTTCAAGACTTCAATCCATGAAGGCAAAAGAAACAAAAGCAAAAATGAACTATTGGGACTTCATCAAGATCAAAAGCTTCTGCACAGCAAAAGAAACAGTCACAAAACTAAAAGACAACCTACAGAATGGGAGAATATATTTGCAAATGACATATCAGATAAAGGGCTAGTACCCAAGATCTATAAAGAACTTATGAAACCCAACAGCAGAGAAACAAACAATCCAATCATGAAGTGGGCAAAAGACATGAACAGAAATCTCACAGAAGAAGACACAGACATGGCCAACATGCACATGAGAAAATGCTCTGCATCACTTGCCATCAGGGAAATACAAATCAAAACCACAATGAGATCCCACCTCACACCAGTGAGAATGGGGAAAATTAACAAGGCAGGAAACAACAAATGTTGGAGAGGATGCGGAGAAAAGGGAACCCTCTTACACTGTTGGTGGGAATGTGAACTGGTGCAGCCACTCTGGAAAACTGTGTGGAGGTTCCTCAAAGAGTTAAAAATAGACCTGCCCTATGATCCAGCGATTGCATTGCTGGGGATTTACCCCAAAGATTCAGATGCAATGAAACGCCAGGACACCTGCGATTGATCCAGCGATTGCATTGCTGGGGATTTACCCCAAAGATTCAGATGCAATGAAACGCCAGGACACCTGCACCCCGATGTTTCTAGCAGCAATGTCCACAATAGCCAAACTGTGGAAGGAGCCTCGGTGTCCATTGAAAGATGAATGGATAAAGAAGATGTGGTCTGTGTATACAATGGAATATTCCTCAGCCATTAGAAACGACAAATACCCACTATTTGCTTCAACGTGGATGGAACTGGAGGGTATTATGCTGAGTGAAGTAAGTCAGTCGGAGAAGGACAGACATTATATGGTTTCATTCATTTGGGGAATGTAAAAAATAGTGAAAGGGAATAGAAGGGAAGGGAGAAGTGTGTGGGAAATATCAGAAAGGGAGACAGAACATAAAGACTCCTAACTCTGGGAAATGAACTAGGGGTGGTAGAAGGGGAGGAGGGCGGGGGGTGGGGGGTGAATGGGTGATGGGCACTGAGGGGGGCACTTGATGGGATGAGCACTGGGTGTTATTCTGTAAGTTGGCAAATTGAACACCAATAAAAAATGAATTTATTATAAAAAAAAAGACTTCAATCAATCTATTTTCTTCATTATTGCAGACTAAACATTTATTTTATTTTATTTTTTAAAGATTTTATTTATTTATTCATGATAGACAGGGAGAGAAAGAGAGAAAGGCAGAGACACAGGCAGAGGGAGAAGCAGGCTCCATGCCAGGAGCCCGACGCGGGACTTGATCCCGGGACTCCAGGATCGCACCCTGGGCCAAGGCAGGCGCCAAACCGCCGAGCCACTCAGGGATCCCAGATTAAAAATTTTAAATCCTCCAAAAACCCTGGTATATCTTCAAGCTATTTTTTTTTCTTATTCTTAAAATATTTGTGAGTTTCTTTCTTAAGAGTGACATAACAAGGACTTGTAGTAACAATCTCCAATGCCCCAATTTACAAAAAAGTTTATATTCCATAAAGTGCATTAAATATGTTATAGGCACATAGTTAGCTTCTACCTACCTCTTCAAATCACTACAAAAATATTAAGCAAAATGAGTGTATCCTAGTAGAATCCAATTTAATGAAAAAGTTTCTTCTTTCATTGTAATTCACCTTGAATACCTGAGCACCATTTGTTAAGATGCAAAAGATTTGCATTGGTTTATAACACCCTTAAATAATTATATCAGATGCAATATGTAACCCTCATAATGTACTGCTAACACTTCAAAATCTGACTTAAACAGGTTGAAAACATTATCTTGACAAGAACCAAAAGATGTAAGCCAATTATATCATAAGATTTACTGCTAGTAAAACTATTTTAGATATAATGTTACTTACATACTGGAACATGTGTTTGTAAGGTTAATGAAGCATTTGTTTTTGATAAAGTCTATATAGATATAACATAATAAAATTTCATAAGAGTAACTACTTTCTAAGTGAGAATTCTTAAATGCTATTCTCTTCTAGTCACTGATAGCTTTGCGTTCTAAAAGTCTTATTTACTGAACTAGAAATATTTTAAAATTTCAAGTATATGATTATTACCTAGAGTCAGCATTTTCATTGGAGATTTATTTAAATGGTTCAATCTACTTGGGTAGGTTCTAGGTTCTACCTTTTAAGAAGGGTCTTTGGTACATCATTGCATTTAAGTCAAGTAAAATTTTGACCATTACTAATACAAACATCTGTTCCTTTACAATGAATGTTACAGCCCTTAAGTCAATATCAACGGGATAAAGGCTAGACACCCAAACCTAAGGAACAAAATCTACTCAATTTCATACCTTAATGATGAAAAATTTTAAGAAAAATATTTTGGATACTAAAAATATATTTTTATCAAAGATGGTTTGACTCTTTTGTAACTGGATATTCTTTTAAAAATTAAGAAACCAAACCTGGTTCCCATTTATTCTGAAAACATTGTAACTCAGAATACAACTTTAGAATTGTATCAAACAAGTGAATATAGACACAATAACATATAAAATGTCCAAACACATCTGAATTAGGCTTGTTTAGTTAACTACATGTTTCCCTAAATTTCACTGCCCCTCCTTAATAAGGATCAAACTAGTGATCATATAGGACTATGAGTTAGGTTAAAACATACTTCTGTATAACTACCAATTTTATTAGTAAGTATATAATTTCATCAGTAAGTGCAGCTCTATAACATTTTATAAAGACCTAAGGGGGTGATTCTCAAACTTCAGACTGCAAGGGTTTATAACATAGATTGCTGAGTCTTATCTCCATTTTCTGATTCTGTAGTTCTCAAAAATTTGGATTTCTGAGGTGTCTGGATAGCTCAGTCAGTTATGTGGTTAAGTGTCTGCCTTGGCTCAGGTCATGATCCCCGAGGTCCTGGGATGGAGTCCCCCATTATCAGGCTCCCTGCTCAGCAAGGAGTCTGCTTCTCCCTCTCCCTCTGCCCCTCCTCCTTGCTCATGCTCTCAAATAAATAAATAAATAAATAAATAAATAAATAAATAAATAAATAAATAAATAAATATTTTTTTAAATTGCATCTAATAATTCCCTAGATAATGCTGGTGCTGTTGTTGGTCTGGGGACCACATTTTGAAATCCACTGGTTTAAGGATTAATTCTATTTTTCTGTCAAGGCAAATGAGTTTTGACTTTATTATTTTTTTAACATAAAGTACATTGAGAAATAGAAAATTTTACAGTCTACTTGTAGGTATAGGTATTCTGTTACCTGAGGAAGATACTATTCCAAACTGAAATAGAAGCTTGCTAATCCTTCATATTGACTTGCGCATTGTTAGCAATGAACCTCTGATTTTTGTAGTTGTTTATTTTAATTTTCTTTCTCCTAAATATTGTAATCAACCTACCATTCTATATAAATGGAGATTATATTTCAATCTGTTTTGTTTATTTATTTATTTTTTTTAATCTGTTTTGTTTAATGTGGTTTTCCACATGTATTTTTTTTCATTTTGTCATCATTCTTTTTTCAGAATTAAAACCATTGGGCAAATGTTAAAAATAAAAGAAAAAAAGAAAAAGGAAGGAGAAGAGAACAAATAGGGGAAAAAATAGAACAATGATTCCTTTGGTCTTATATCTTTTCTTATCTTCTATGGTCTTATCATAGACAGAGGCCACATCTTTTAGAGAAGGATTCATACTGGGAAACTCAGGAGGTCTCTCAGGAGCTATATACTATACTTGCTAGTAGACTGGCTTTATTTATATTCCCAGCTAGTCCACCTGATATCTGAAAGTTTTTCACTGTTACACTGTAGACCGATCAATAGTGTGATTTGATATCCATGGGGAGGAGGGAGACACCCTCTGATACTTCCTATTTTTAAACAACTAAAGTTGTTTTGTATTCCCTAAACCATATTGATCCATGAAGCTAATGATAGTTTTACTAAAGCTCCCTTTTGTAAACTCTGTCACAGAGGAAACCTTGGAAAATTACAATTAACGGCAGGGAAAATGTTGGAAATCTGTTTTACCATGTAACTTTACTGCCAGCTCCTGCTATGTGCAAAATAAAGCTAGACCCACATGTTTTTCCTCCTGGGTTTGGATATGACTAGACTGATACAGTGGCAATGAAGATGCCTTATATTTATACCTCCAGGGTGCTTTAACTCTCTCCCAACTAATTTGCCATCATGTCCATAATGAGAATGAGCTGTAATGGCTGAATTGGCATTGTCCCCACTTTTCCATTTCAGTAGAAATTTTAAAAGGAGGTTGTCACTATACAGGCTCAAGTGATGCCATCTGCTTTTCCATTTGGGGAAATGCACATAAAAATGGTGGAGGAGAGTTAGGTGTTTAATTAGAGATGGACTATCTGTTTCCCCAAATTTCTCTAACTTGACACCTGCTGGGTCACACACACAGAAAACAAAAAAGAAGGTAGAAAATCTTTCCTGAACTCTGGTAGGAGAAATGCTAAAAATTAGGTTGGCCATTGAACATCACAAATGCACATTTTTCTACTACCTTAAAATAAACACAAACGTTTTCATTTATGCGCAATGCATAAGAACTCTTAGAACGGTACAATTCTAGTTCTCAAGAAAGTCATCTTATTATTCATATATGAATCTAGATTTCTAGGCATATATATTTCTGAGACTATATAATAAAAATTCATATTTAAAAGGGAATTTAAGATTTGTCATCAATAATAGATGTCTTACTTTACCTACCAATAAAAATCTCCTACCTATGGATGTAAGACTATGAGGAATACTTCATTTATAATACTAAAATATATGTCATTACTGTTATAGCTTCAATGAGCCAGTAATGTTTATGGTAGGCTTTCAAGACTGTTGAGTGCGTACTTTATCCAACTACTAGAGATATTTTTTCTTTACAATTCTAGATCCATACCACTATTTTGACTATGGCACAAATGCAATGCACATTTCAATAAAACAGTACGGCTTAACAGGCTAATAAAAAGGACAGTAAAGGTGCATTAAATTAGAATTTAAGACATCTCCTGTATTTGCAGCATAAATGCTAATAAAAATATAAATCTGTTATTAACTTTTTATAACCATGCAAAGTATTAAAAGTTAAAAAATGTTGAGGATTTATCAGCACATGTCTATAAGATGGACAGGAAAGAATAAAGTTAAGCTGTGAAACAAAACTATCAGGGAAGAAGGAAAATTTTTAGGGCAGGAGAAAAGGGAAATTATAATTATATATGTACAATCTGTACGTATACTTTGACTTCTTTCAAAAATAATCAGATTGATTTTGGTCTATAAAGTAGTCTGGGGATGATCTTTTATAAAAATTAAGGCCAAGAGAGTGTTTTATTTATTTATTTTTAAAGATCTTATTTGTTTATTCATCAGAGACACAGAGAGAGAGAGAGGCAGAGGGAGAAGCAGGCTCCATGCAGGGAGCCCAACACAGGACTCGATCCTGGGACTCCAGATTCACACCCTGGGCTGAAGGCGCCAAACTGCTGAGCCACCCAGGGTTTTTATTTTAAATGACTGAAGTATTAGGCTAGGAGGTTGTTTTAGGTGCAATACTATGGAACATGTTACTGTTTCCCCAATGTAATAATATTCCATTTGTGTCAAATATGTGCTGACAATACAACAAGGCTTGTTCATTAGGATCATACAACCTGTGGCAGTTGTTTTATAATACACTAACCTATTGGAAGTGTTCATTGTATAAGTTGTACTTGCACAGATCTAATTGTTACATGTGGCTGGGAAATTAGAATTGCGATCCTTGGAGACAGTTCTGTTTCAAAATTAATATATTATTATCCAAAGGCTTTCAAAGATTTTATATTTAGATTTTTAGAAAGAAAAGTGACTGTTCTCAAAAGGAATATCAAATGATATATTTCTATCTAGTAAATCATATGAAAGAGTTTTAGTAGTACAAAAACTCTCAATTATTAAGATGAACAAGTAAACCACAATTGTTTATTTTTCACCTAAAGAAGTCATAATTACTTGAGATATACTAAAATAAAAAAGTATAAAAATCAAATACAGTAAGTCCAGGAATTACCCACACACTATTTTGAGAAGCTGAAAAATTGTGGTATGTTAAATTGGAAGAAAATACCAATAAGATTTAAAAACTATATGTAATGTATAAAAATGTTTGGATAAATTTACCATTAAATATAATAAGTATTATGTCACTGTAGGTACTTCTAGAGTCCTCATGTGTTAGAATAAGTTATAAATTTGATAGTGTAACTTTTTTCTCCTCCCTTGAAAATATAAGCTTGCCAGTATTTGAAAAGATTCTGAATAGTAATAGCTATCACTTATAAGTTGCCTTGAACAGCTGATAGTTACTCAAGGTAATACTTTCTAAGAAAATTGAATAAATAAATATTCTAAGATTCAGGAAAAGAAATGACTTAAAAATGCATTTTTAGTCTCCTATTAATAGTTTATCACATAACAACCCAGATGGTCAAAGTTCCATTTTTCTTATAAATTTTAAAATAAGGCTATTTTTTATGTTAAATTAATTAAATATGCAGCTTTTAACAAGATTAATTTGGGGATCCCTGGGTGGCTCAGAGGTTTAGCGCCTGCCTTTGGCCCAGGGCGTGATCCTGGAGTCCCGGGATCGAGTTCCGAGTCGGCTCCCTGCATGGAGCCTGCTTCTTCCTCTGTCTGTGTCTCTGCCTCTCTCTCTCTCTCTATCATGAATAAATAAATAAAATCTTAAAAAAAATAAAAATATTAATTTGGGTACTTATAAAATATGTAAATCATTTTGAGATTCATAATTTAGAAAAATGACAATGCAGATAATAAAAATTCACTGGGGCATAATTTTTTATATGACACCAGCATAATTTATAAGCCCATTATTGTTTTCATGAACATTGTCTTTTAAAATAAACAACACATAGACAACTTAATGTAGCCCATATTTCACATGAATAAATCAAATTAAAACAGTGGATTTCAAGAATTTTTCAGAAATGTTTAAGTCCATGTTGTAAGTAACCAAGGAAGCTTTAAACTGACCAAAACTAGGGGAATCCATGATTGATTAGGCCTGGTTCTCGATGGTCAATGTCCTTTCCTTTATTCCACAACTGAGAAGGAAGGGTAGGCCTAAAAAATGGAAAGCATTTTTGTTTTGTTTTGTTTATTGTAAAGTAGCCCATCATGCGTGGTCAGAAATGTGCATTAAAAAAATAAATTTACTTTAAAAAGTTCAGTGTCTAGTGAGTATCATACAAGCAATTTTAACACAGTAATTTGCAATAATTTGGCCTGAAAGTTTTAAATGATGCGATACAATTTTACACTGTGTGAAATGTAAGGAAAGAAGTAGGGATTTCATAAAAGTAAGTGCTAATCCTTATATAATAATGCTTGTTTACTGATCTGGAAAAAAATTATATCAATTCAAGTGACTCTTTTGATGACATGTTAAATGAAATAGCATGGTTTCTTTTTAACTTCAAGTTCTCACACACGCCCAAATTAATAATTATAATAGCTAAGTTAAGTGCTGAATGTGTGTGAAGTATTTTATTTTTTTAAAGATCTTTATTTATTTATTCATGAAAGATACAGAGATAGGCAGAGGGGGAAGCAGGGTCCCTGCAGGGAGCCCAATGCAGGACTCGATCCCAGCACCCCGGGATCATGCCCTGAACTGAAGGCAGACACACAACCTTGGAGCCACCCAGGTGTCCCTGTGTGAAGTATTTTAAATATTTTCTACATATAGTTTCACAATCCCTTATGCAAAATCCTTAGAACAAGATATGTTTAGGGTTTTAGATAGGTAATTCGGTTCATACACCATATATCATGTCATGTTCCACCCTGTGCTGAGCAGCACCCCTATTCAATCACTTTAATAATTTTCACTAAAACATTAAGAAACAAGTCACAATAACTAGGGTCAATAAAGACTATAATGAGCCTCAAATTTGTTTATGTAAGGTTTTTTGCTAAGTGAATTCTGGATCCAACTTAAGAAAAAACGGTTAGCTTTTAGAATATTATAGATTTGGGGATTGTGGCTAAGTGATCGTGGAACCGGGTTTTCTAATGTAATCCTAAGCACATACCTATTAGAAAGGCAGTGCCATTAGTATTTTATAAACAAGGAAACTGAGGGTTAACACTGATAAATATCTCACCCAAAATTATAAGGCTAGTAGCATAAAGGCAGAGTATTAATTTAAACCCAAACATTCTGTCTATAGGGCCTAGAATTACTTAGAGAATTGCCCATGAAAGGCCCAATGATCTCACAGATGCACTGTACATTTACTCTGAATTTTGCATTGCCTTTTTTGTTTGAAGCCATTTCTCATTTTGAAAGCTTGAATTATAAGTCTATGTTTATTAAAAGCTCTGAAGCCATTTGACAAATTCATGTTTTCTATAGGTCCATAGAAAGTGAGGGAGCATACTTTAAAATTCATCTTCATTTCTTAAATTCTAACTTGAAGTTGTAGATTAAACTTACTATAACAAGGAAAAAAATTTTTAAAGATTGATTGATTCATTCATTCATTTATGAAAGACAGAGAGAGAGGCAGAGACACAGGCAGAGGGAGAAGCAGGCTCCCTGCGGGAAGCCCGACGTGGGACTCGATCCCAGGACTCTGGGATCACACCCTGAGCCAAAGGCAGACAACTCAACTGCTGAGCCACCCAGGCATCCCAGGACAATTTTTTAAAAGATTGATTGATTGGTTGATTGTTTGGAGAGAGAGCAGGTGTGAGCTGGGGGTGGGGAGGGCAAGGGGAAAGGGAGGTGAGAAGTAGAATCCCCACTAAGCAGGAGCCCCACTTTGTGCTTCATCTCAGGACCCTGAGATCATGACCTGAGCAGAAATCAGGAGTCAGACGTTTAACCAACTGAGCCACCTATGTACCCCCATGCATAAATATTATTTTTATTTAATTTCCACATATTTAAGAGAGCTGCCCTCAGAATCCAAACTATGAAGTTACTTAATAGATAAGACATTTGATAAGAGGATTCTTGTTATAGGGCAAAAATAACCAAGTCTTAAGAGTACATCATAATTTATAGGAAATAATGCTCATATAAGAATGCTTAATTAATTTAAAAATCCTTTATTAATAGGAACAACTGTATATTACTGAAATTTATTGAAAGATAATAACTATTACATTTTGGGGAAAAATAATGTTAAGATTTTTTGTTGTGGTGAAATACACATAATATAAAATTGACCATTTTAGCTATTTTTTTATCTACAGGCCAGTGGTGTTAAGTGCATTCACATTGCTATACAACCATCACTACCATCCATCTCCAGAACATTTCTGTCTCCCCACACTGAAACCTCTATCTATCAAACAACTCTCCATCTCTTCTCTTTCAGCCCCTGACAACCACCATGCTGTGTTCTGTCTCTAAGAAGTTGACTACTCATATAAGTGTAAACATGTAATATTTGTCATTTTGTGACTGGCTTATTTCACTTACTTGTAATGTCTTCAAGGTTTTCTGCCAAAATTTGATTCCTTTTTAAGCTGATTCCATTGTATCTATATACCACATTATGTTTATCCATTCATCCACTGATGGCCATTTGGGATGTTTCTATCTTTTGATTATTGTGAATAATGCTGTTATTAACATTAGGGTACAAATATCTGTTCAAATCCCTGTTTTCAATTAATTTCAGTATCTATACTCAGAAGGGGAAAATGATAGATCACATGATAATTTTGTATTTAATTTTTTAAGGATCTACCACAGTGTTTTCCATAGTAGCTATATCATTTTAAATTCCCATTAGAATGCACAAGTGTTCCAATAATTATTTAATAGGACTTGAAGTGGATATATAAAAAACTTTGGAATCTCTAGTATTAAGAGACTCAGGAGTATTATCACAGAGAAGGAAAGAATACCTAAACTGATATTTATTCAGACTAGATGGCTTTCATAAGCCATCTGAAAATATATACATACATAGATGACCTCTAAGGCCATAAAGCATTTTTAGAAGAGTCCAACCTACCTTCTTTAGTTCAGCTTTATAACTCAGACTTGCAGGTTTCCTCAACACTCCTCATGGATATACCAACCAGAAACTTTACATTTTCAATTAGAGATAAACAATCAGCACTCTCCAACTCAGCTTTTCTTATACCAAGAAACATAAACTATTTACTGATTTTCTGGCTCAGTCTCCAGAGACAGCCAACAAACCAATCAGATTCACTGAATGACAGTCTGATCTACATTCCTAGCATAGCGTCAGGATAGTGAAATAAGAAAAGACATCAGTTGACACCAGAACATAGCCAAATAGTAATTTGTGTAGCTAAACTATTTGCAGACATGTTAAGGGAAGAGGTTATTGGAACTGAAGAATTTTCAGCAAAACAAAAAATCAATTGAAAGTTTTGGCTTTCTGGTCTCTTTTTAAAAAAAATTTTGTAAAAGATCATGGCTGCTGCTTATTATAGAACATTAATTTCACCTAAGACACTGATAATGGTCTCCAGTTTAACTAAGGCCCCCTTCTTCCAACATAAAATGGGAAGGATCTATTTAATTTCATTCTACTTTGGGTAGATTAATGTACAGTGATACACTCAGTGGCAAATCAACCAATCACATTAAGAGACATAAGGGAAAAGGAATGTGTAGACAAATAGGAAAAGTAAGATTTAACATAAACTCCTACCTCAATAATAAAGTCTCTATTATCTATAATAGATACAATAAAGTCTGAATATAGTCCTCCCTACTATTTGGTTCTAAATGTATCTTTACATAGAAGTTTCATCTGAACATTTTCATATGAAAATTTCTGTGAAATTTTCCAGAAAGTGAAAATGGAAAAACTGTCAAGTCTATTGTTTATTTTTATTTACAGTAGAAATAAGTTTCAGTACTACTTAATAAGAAAGTTTTATTTATTAAAGTTAGTAACAGTATCTAGATTGTAGAGTTATTTTTATGAGATTTTGATAAGACAATATTTGTAAAAAGTTTGGAACATTATCTAGTTTAAAGATGGCCAAATAAATATAATAATAGTAATGAGACTAAATGGCTAGCAGGTTTGCAATAGCTGTTGGTCAAAAAGAGTTTGTTGGTGTTAGAAGCAAAACAAATTCAAAACCGCTTTTGAATTGCTAATATTCTCTTCCTAAAAGAGAATACCACATTTCCTCTGTAGGAAGCTCCAAAAAGAAGTATTTTCACTTAAGACAATTGAGGGGTGCTAACTAATTAGCTCACATGACTAATTAATTAGTATTCCACACACCTATAATTAGAAAGTGTTAAATAGGGTCTGCACCACAGTGATTTTATAAACCTGGCCTGAGGAATCAGTCAGTCAGTAGGGTGGTATTTGTTTCTGAGTTTAAAGCCATACTTGTCAAATGTTTCCAAGAAGAATTTGCAAAGCTGCCAACTCCTTTGAATTCAAGTGGGAAGGATAACCACCAAAAATTCAGATGCATACACATTCCGTTTCTCTTTTCCCCGAATCCATCAATTAGATACTGAGGAAGTTCATTTAAAATTTAATTCTCCATGTTTTCCTTCTTTTATAACTTACCCTGGTGTTTAATTACCCTATATTTGTTGATTATTTTCTCTTCTTTCTATGAACATATTAGCATGCAACCATAACTATGTTAAATTACCTTAAAAAACTCATAAAAATCAGTGGAGCATGCTGTTTTCCTCTTTACACTACATGAAATCCACTTTAAATATATTAGAATATTTTAACAGATTTTGGGAGTGTTTATTTTAGCCCCAACTCTAATACAGCTCAGCTCAGGCTGATTGAACCTGTTGAGTGGAGCACTGTGGTTCTCTGCATGGCCTTCTGGACTGTTATAAGGTGTATTCAGGATGGATTTCATTTTTTCAGTGTTGATTAACCAATAAATATTTTTAAGTGATGAGAAAAATATAAGACTCTTAACTGGCTAAACCTAGATTTTTATCCCTAATGTTCTTGCAATAATACTGCTTCATTTAGAAGACAACTCTGTTAAAATACTTTCTTTGATAAAAAAGTAAATCAGAATTACGGAAGCACTTTCCATATCTTAAAATCATCTACAGGGAGTTATTTTTCTTATGCATCCTTTATTTTGTCCACTCTGACACCATCCTAGCCTAACCTATAGAATCTTCCTATAGTTGGGCTTGCTGTCCAAAATACAATGGTTTATCTAAGTGAGTCACCTCTTCTGTGGAACTGTCATATGTACCAATGTTCACAAGCATATATCCTACTATCTCTGTTATTTTTGTTCTATTTTGTTGGCACTTATCACGTGTGGACAGTGTGCATATGTGTTATATGCATGAATAGAAAAGAGAGAAGGTGGGGGATTGAGAAGAATATGGAGGAAAACTCTTCTTTATTCATCCAATATTCTGCACTCAAGAAATGCTTGCCGGGATCCCTGGGTGGCGCAGCGGTTTGGCGCCTGCCTTTGGCCCAAGGCGCGATCCTGGAGACCCGGGATCAAATCCCACGTCGGGCTCCCGGTGCATGGAGCCTGCTTCTCCCTCTGCCTGTGTCTCTGCCTCTCTCTCTCTCTCTCTCTCTCTCTCTGTGTGACTATCATAAATAAATAAAAATTTTAAAAAAACAAGAAATGCTTGTCAAATGAATACTAATTTGGTAACAAAGCTAGAATCATAGTATAAATTGCATTTGAAATGTGGTAAACTCATTTAAGTAAATAATCCATTCTACCTCCCTTCATCTAAATGAGAACTTAATTTTATTTAAAATGGTGCTTTTATTAGTGATGTTAATTTTCATTGGATTTTTAAAGGTAGATATTAATAATTTCTACATTAATTCAATAAATATTTATTGAGGACCTGCTATATACCATGTATACAACAGGAACTGAGGATATGTTTGATGATGAAATGTTTAAATACATGCATTAAGTTCATCTCAACAGTAGCATACAGATCAATGTAATGAGGCACTATCAATAAGGCTGCCTTCACTGTATGCAAGATCTCTGTTGGAAATCTGATTCTAAAACATGGAGCAGGCATATATTTTTAACCAAAATGAATAAGCAGTTAAGTAAAATACCCATTAAAACTATTAGTTTTATGTAGAACAATTTCTGGTATATTTTAATCCATCAGCTAATTATAATAATAGTATTATATTAAAAACAGTAATAAAGTAATACTTTTGTATAATTTATCCCATATAAGACATTCTATTTATCATTTATACAAATACTTTTATATAAATTAATTGATCATCTACAAGTGCCAGGCACAGAGGACACAAAAATGAATGAAAGAATCAGAAATCCCCAATCTTAAGATGCTTATATCTAGAGTGATAGACTGAAAATAAAGATAAGTACATTATGTAGTTCCAGTAATATATACTAGAGAAGAAGAACATGGGTTGAAATTTTAGATAGAGTGGCACACAGAAGTCTTCACTGGATGAGTAGCTTTGAGTAAAAGCTTAAAGCAATTAGCCTTGCAAGTATGAGAAGAAAGCACAATCTACGCAGAGAAAAAAGCAGGCAAAGACTTTTAGGCAGAAACATGACTGGCTCCTTCAAGAACCTAGGAGGAGGCTGCCAGAGCTGGAGTGATGGAAGGAGGGGGAGGGGAATAGAAGATGAGCTCAAAGATGTAACGAACACTGGGTCAAGTACAATTTTTGAAATGACTGTAAAAATCTTTGTAGTGTGCATGAGATGGAAGACATTGGGAACGTTTTGAAACCAGAAAGGACATAATCTGAACAACTTTTTAACAAATTGCTGTTAGTTGGAAAATATGATAATATTATACATATTTTGACAGAACAGACTACATTAGGACTCACGAAAACAAAAAACTAGTAACTCAAATCTTTCCTAAAATCTCCGGGCCCAAGCACATTTTGTTAAATCAATTCAATCCCTGGTACTTCATGTTCGGAGGAAGGTAATAAATTACTAATCAATCACTTAGATATTTCTGAACTTTGTATGTTACTCAGGTCACAGGGAGAAATTATTATTTCCATCTCCAATCCTGCCTACTGACAGTAGATGGAAAAGTGAGTTTGGGAAAATAAATTATTTTAAAATAAGTAGCCAGTGATGTTCACAAGGCAAATCACATTATTAAAAGATTATTTGCTTTATTATTAATTCTTTTTTATATTTACACATTGTTTGATTTGTTGAAAGTTAACCAAACATAAATCTCTAAAATGATAATGGTTATCAACATAAAACACAAGCATTAAATTTTAATATTACGTATGGTAAGCAATCTGTAATATCTACTCAGATTTTTCAATTTTTATAGAATAAATTGATTTACTGCATATATACACATACATAATAAATACATATTTATAAAGATATGTAAAATATATCTTATATTTGAGGCATTTTGCCCTCCAATTACTAAGAATTCTATTACTATGAAAGCAAGTTATTTTTCACACTAGAAATTGGAAAGTGGCTTTTAGTTAGGCAAAAACTCTGTGTTTATCTTCTTGTCCTTTTATTTTTATTTATTTTTTCTTCTTGTCCTTTTAAACATTTTTCACAAGATGATAATTTTTGTTTCTGAACAAAATATATACTTTTCCTATTATGTTTGGCTCTGCATGGATGAAGAATCATGGCTCCCTTGAATAGAGTATCTGTGAATGGCTTCCCGAGATAACATCAACGTCTACTGAGGACACAATTCTAAAACTTTCTGCCTCTCCTGGGATGTCACTTATTTGTAAAATTTTAAACAAATCAGTTTGCTCAGTGTGCATATTTTTATTACTATCTTTATTTCAAGCCTAGTAGGAAAAATATCATTTTTAAAAATTTCTTATCTTTCTAGTCAACAAGAGAAAATAATTTTATAATGCAAGATAAATGAATTCTTTTAAGCAAGTTATACTTTTAAAATATCATTTTTACCGTTAGTGAAAACTGTGCCACATACTTTCTGAATTCAACAAGTCTTTAAATATTGAAATTTAAATTGATGCCTACAAACTAACTCCATTCAATTATCAAATATCTTAGCCTTATTTATCACAAACATTGTTACATGTCACTAAAAACAAATAACAGTGTCTTCTATAAATAGCAGAGTCTTACAGAAAGAAGTAATTTGACAGCACCATGAATCAGAGAGATGAATCAGGAATATCTAGTTATTCATAAGATATCCATAATCACTTTTTTTAGGCAAAATATATGGTTAATTTTTTTTAACTGATTTGGTTATTTAACATTTTAATGGGATGTCAGATGCCTTTGTAGCACCCATAGTACTGCTAAAGCCCAAGAAGAAAGATTGCTCTGGTTTCTTCAAGTATCCTAATATACTGGAAAGATTTCCTCTTGAAAGTTCTTACCATATACAATATAATTTTATTCATATTTGTATAATTAGTTTTTCTGATTTCTCCTAATTTTATTGGTTACAGTGCTGAATTAATAAAGATTTGCAAGTACATTCAGTTTTCATATGGCCCTGATCCCACTGATCTGTTTTATGGTAACAGGACTCTGGCCAGCTTTCTCACTGTTATCATGTACATCACTGTAACTTGAGCACCTAGCAAGGGTCTGACACACATCAGGGAAGGGAATATTTGGAGGCAGTCGTAATGCTGAAGAGATGGAGATCACTAGACTCAGGTTGTCTGCGTTCAGATCCTAGGATTGCCATTCTCACTCTATGACCTTAAGCAAATTACTTATATACATTTACAATATTTAAAAGTATTTAATATTTGTAATGAATGCATGGGATTAAATGAGATAATACATATATTTAATCAATGAGCTCTTTATGTCAAAGCTTATTATTGTCATACATTAAATTTTAAAAAGGAAACAAGCTGGGATGACTTAGATCTAATAACACTCACTGTCATCCACACACAGAATGAACTGTCTCAGTCCGTTCTAGCAATAAAAGTTTTCTTTTACCACAATTTTAAGGAATCATATGTCGCATGATCATGAATTCTATGGTCTGCAGTTCGCCATGTATTTTTTTTGACAAGTACCGAAAAAGACACTCTTTTAAAAAGGTTTTCATAAATACAATTAAGCAGAACGATGCTCATAAATGTTCTGCATAAACTCCTAAACTTGAATTGGAAATGAACCTACTCTAAGAAAATCACCTTCTCAAATTCTTTAACTTTGTTCCTATTAAAATGATCAGTGATGGTACAATAAAACTTTTCATCAAGAATAAAAAACTTTCATAAAAAATCCTTATGATAACACAAGGCATTGGGTGACCCAGTTGGTTGAACATCCAAATCTTGGTTTCAGTGCAGGTCCTGATCTCAAGGATCTAATCTCAGGGTGTGAGCCAGCCCAGCAACAGTCTCCGTGCTCTCGTTCAACAGAGTCTGCTGAAGTTTCTCCTTCCTTTACCCCTCCCCTCACTTCCGTGCTCTCTCTCTCTGTCTCTCAAATAAATAAATAAATCTATAAAAAAAAAAATCCTTGTGATAACAGCTTGAATAAGAGAAATGAAGCCAGTTCAGTTGCATTAAAGAGAGAAATGAAAGTTGAGTCAATATGAGTAATGACAATAGATCATTATATTTATATTAAAAAGGCTTTTCAACTAACGGAATTATCTGTTTTCCTATGAATAATCCTATGTATTTGAAAGCAGTGTCATCTGTTCTTATACGATAATATATGAAAGAAGAGGAATTAATTTGTCTTTAACCATGTGCTATAAAACATATTCATTGTGAACTCAAAAAATGAAATGTTATTTCAACTGAAGTGAAATCAGATCTAAATTTGTTAATGTTTTCAAATGCTACATTAAATATAGGCTATCAAGAACAAGTATAAGAACTGACACATTCTTAGGGATCATTTGGGATAAGATTGCTTACACATAATGCCATCAACTAATTACATACTTATGAAATAGCACAGGCTTTGTAATATGATAGAGTTAGGCTTGCAATTTTTTACTTTACTGATCTTGAGTAAGTTAATAGAACTCTCTACAACAAACTTCCTATAAAATGCACAGAGTTTTACCTACTTTAGAAGAGATGGAATTTTACCTAAGAGAAATCATCTACTTCAAAAATTAGACTAGGATTTAACTTTGTGTTAGTCAAGTTCCTTATTTCCACCCTGACATTCTTTTCTAAAAAGTACACGAGTTTATGAATAGTTTTACTATTTTATTTTTTTAAAAAAATTTTATTTAAATTCAATTTAGTTAACATGGTGTATTATTTTTAGTTTTGCATTTTTAAAGATTTTATTTATTTATTCATGAGAGACACGGAGAGAGAGGCAGAGACACAGGCAGAGGGAGAAGCAGGCTCCATGCAGGGACCCCGATGTGGGACTCCATCCCAGGACCCGAGGATCATGACCTGAACTGAAGGTACATGCTCAACCGCTGAGCCAGCTAGGCACCCCAACACATAGTGTATTATTAAACTAATGATAGTTTTACTTTTTAAATGGAATTTAGACAATTAGATATAAAATTATATCAGACTGTATTAATTAGAATCATACCCTTCTTTAAAATTGACCTTCAAGGGTGGCTCAGTGGGTTAAAGAGCCGACTCCTGATTTTGGCTCAGGTCATGATCTCAGGGTCCTGGGATTGAGCCCTGCCTTGGGCTCCCTGCTCAACGGGGAGTCTGTTTCTCCCTCTCCCTCTGCCTGCTGCTCCCCTTGCTTGTGTGCTCCCTTCTCCCTCTCTCTAATAAATAAAGTCTAAAAATAAAGTAAAATAAAATAAAATAGACTTTCAGAGGTTAATATACATTATTGTAAACAATATTTCCTAAAAAGCAATTACTTGATCAAGGGATTTAGCATTTGCGTATTTTATTTTTATAAGACGTCTTTTTCTTAGTTTATATTCCCTTTATTTAAGGAATATTTGTGAAGCTTGAAAATAGAAAAAAAAAAACAATTAATGATCAGTCTTTTGCGTATGCCTGGCTTGTTTTTATCCTAGAGTTTACATTCACTGTTCCTCCGCCTGGATCATGATTCTCTCTCATACCTGCCGGGATAATTTTTTGTCTCTTGCTTTAGGTTTTACCTAAGTCACCTAAGTGAAGACTTCCACGTATCACCTTATCTAAAATGTCAGCCCATATTTATAATGGTGGGAAATAAACACCTTAAAAGAGAAGCTGCAGGGGCTCCTAGTGGCTCAGTCAGTTAAGTGTCTGTCTTTGGCTCAGGTCATGATGATCCCAAGGTCCTGAGATGAAGCTCCACCTCAAGTAGGGCTCTCTGCTCAGTGGGGAGTCTGCTTCTCCATCTGCCTCTCCCCCTACCCATGATCTGTCTGTCTCTCCCTCTCTTTTTCTCTCTCCCTCTCTCTCAAATAAATAAAAATCTTTCTTTAAAAAAAAGAGAAACTCAAAATATGGCAATAGCAATTGCATCACTTTGAACAATATTGTAACACTTCTGGCATTAAATTGATAACTGCTCATCTGAAGAGAAAAAAAAGTATCCTCCCTGTTTCATAATTTCTTAATGAAAAATACCTTTAAGTAATTAAATACATAACTTAAAGATCTTTATTCTCTTCCATTCTGTTATACTTAAGAAAACTACACGTTTTGAAATAATTTTGAACTCAGAAAAATACTGTTTTGATATAACTCCTATGTGTTTTATTTGGTTAAATAAATCCACGTATATATCAGGGATGTCTGGGTGGCTCAGCAGTTAGGTGTCTGCCTTTAGCCCAGGGCATGATCCTGGAGTCCTGGGATCAAGTCCCACATTGGGCTCCCTGCATGGAGCCTGCTTCTCCCTCTACCTATATCTCTGCCTCTCTCTCCCTCTGTATCTGTCATGAATAAATAAATAAATAAAATATTTAAAAAATAAAATAAAGTAAATCCACATATATATCAGAATATACAAGAAACATTTTGGAACTTTTCATTTTCTCAAGTGTGATAGTATCTATGCTATACTGGAGATTTCATGACTCCATAATTTCTTTACATAAAACTTCATAATCCTTCTACAGAAGTAAAATTTTTGTCACAGACATTTGAAATGTCCAACTCTGATATACTCTTTGTAGCTGAATTTTCTGTATATGAAACATTCTTCTTAATTTATGGCAGACCACATACTAAGACATTAATCATAACCATTTCTGAATATATATTATTTTTTATCTCCATGTGTACATGCTACTTATTTGATATCAAAACAAATTAAGTTACAAAGTCATTATAAAAATGGCTACTTTGGATATATTTTTCCCAAATTTTTAGATAACTTCTGTTTGTTATGCTACTTCAGAGGAAACAATATCATAAGATATTTCTCCAACATTCTACAGTATTTACGTTTTGGCCGTTTACTTTTAGGGATACAAAATAGAGACTAGAGGTTCAAAGAGTATGTGCTAGAATTTTATAAGTGCTTGGGTTAGAATTCTGACTTTCTCACTTTTTAGTGGTGCTATGGGCTGAATTGTGTCCCTCACCCCCAAATTCATATATTAAAGCTCTAACCCCCAATGTGACTTTATTTAGAGATGGGACCAATCAGAATAAGGAAGTAACTAAGATTAAATGAGGTCATAAGGGTGATCCCATAGGATCCTTATCCTCATAAGAAGAGACACGAGAGTACTCTTTCTCTCTCTCTCTCACACACACACACACCACATGCATGCACACACACCTACACCCGCATGTGCCCTTGAGTGCTCTCTTTTTCTCTTGAGTCCAAACCAAAGTCAGTCACTGTCTTCTTCTTTAGAACTTTTTTTGTTTCTCCTCATGTGATCTTTATTTTAATGAATGGCATCTCCACCCACTCAGTTTTCCAAGCCAACAAAGAAGTGGTCATCCTTGATTCCCTACTACTCCCCAAATCTAATTACTATGTGCTATAAATTCTACATCTTAAACATGTCTTTTACTTCTTTATTCTACTGTCAGTATGTCACCCCAGGCCACCAAAACAACCGCTTACACTGCTGTAGCTTCCGTGAGTATCTCTGTTTCTTAATTTTTACTTAACTTGCACTCAATCCTCAAGTATCCATTTAAGGAATACTTCTTGCAAAAAGTTTTCTCTGAAGAGAGTACATAACACACACACACACACACACACACACACACAGACACTCAAGGGCAGATACTCGTATTACTAAAATTTTACCTAGCCCCTTGTATTGCAGAAAACTTAATGTACTCAGTGGCTATAAATATAGCCTTCCCTGAAAGACTGTGATTGTATCTTCCCCATCACTGTTTCCTTATTGATGAACTGAGAGCCAGTCATATAGCTGGAATTGCACAACATAATATAGTATGCATAATATTGAGTGAATTGAAACAAAACTTACTTGTGTAGGAGCGTGGAGGCATAAACAGTGGAAGTTCAATCTTTTACTTAGGAAAAGTTCAGTGGCAGGGCACTTGGGTGGCTCAGTGGTTGAGTGTCTGCCTTTGGCTCAGATCATGATCCCAGGATTCCAGGATCGAATCCCACATCAGGCTCCCCGCAGGGAGGTGCTTCTCTCTCTGCCTGTGTCTCTGCCTCTCTCTGTGTGTGTCTCTCATGAATAAATAAATAAAATCTTAAAAGAAAAAAGAAGTTGTGCAGAAGCAGAGAGGAAGCACTACCTGCAGAGAACACTAAACTTATCTTACAACAACTCCCATTTAACTCAGCCCCCCTACTCTAGGGGGCTAGTTTGGCAGGGTCTATACCAAATGCATGAAAACGAAGACTGTAACATAATTTTATCTAATGAAGAACCGGAGATTTGCAGATAGCCAGAACACTTATTTAGCAGCAACTGACACCATGAAAGCTAGAGTTGCCCTCCCCAAGATCTATTAAGAATTTTTCAGGGTGACATTTCTATTGTGACATTTTTGACCATGTTTTTGTCTTTGTGAAAGGTCCTCTTTCACTGCTCTGGCTGTCCTCCCAGTATGATCTTGACCATTGAAGAAACCAGCTTCTATCCAGCTTCTACATAAAGAGGCAATGGCGGTACCCTTTTTGTGAGAAGAGAACTCAGGTTATTTCAGACCTGGCCAGCCAAGAGGAGCACAGGGTATCATCACTAATAATCAGGGAAATGCAAATCAAAACTACAATAAGATATTATTTCACATCTTAGAATGACTATCATAAAAAAGGAAAGAGATAACAGGTACTGCTCAAGATGTAGAGAAAAGGGATCCCTTGTGGGACGTTGGTAAGAATATAAATTGGTGTAGCCTGAATGAAAAACAATAGGAAGGTTCCTCAAAATATTAAAAATAGAACTGCCATATGATTCAACAATCCCACTTCTGACTATATGTCCTAAGGATATATGAAAACACGTTATTCAAGAGATATCCACACACCCATGTTCACTGAAGCATCATTCTCAATGACCAAGATATGAAAACAACCTAGGTATCAATTAGTGGATGAACGGATAAAGAAAATGTGATATGTATACATGAATATTATTCAGCAGTGAGAAAGAAAGCGATACTGCCATTTGCAACAACACAGATGGACCGTGAAAGTATTGTGCTAAGTGAAATATGCCAGAGAAAGACAATATGCATGGTATCACCTCTATGCAGATACAAAAAAAAAAGTCATACTCTATGAAATGAAAAGAAAAATCATTGCAAGAGGCTGGGTGGTGGGAGAAGTAGAGAGAAATTGATAACAAGTATACACTTTGCACTATAAGATGAATAATTTCTGAGGACCTAATGTAAAACATGGTGACTATTATTGATAAGACTGTATGGTATGACTCAAATCTGCCAAGAGAGTAGACTTAAATGTTTTCACATATGCACAAAAATGATAAATATGTGAGGTGATGGACGTGTTAACCAGATGGGAGAATCTTTTCACAATTATGTGCCTATCAAATCACCATGATGTACACCTTAAACCCATCACTACTTTATATATCAATTATACCTCAATAAAGCTGACAAAAGAAAGAGAGCCTGAATATGATAGAATGATTTATCATTAGTCAAAGTTTTTTCTTAAATGATTTTACTTATATATGAGAGAGAGAGAGAGAGAACAAGTGAGCATGAGCAGGGGGAGGAGGGGCAGAAGCAGACTCCCTCCTGAGCAGGGAGCCTGACGTGGGGCTAGATCCTAGGAATCATGACCTGACTGAGCCATCCAGGCAAAGATTTTGTTTCCACATCATTTTGAGCAATACTGACAGTAAATCAGCAAAATAAAATTTTACATCATTAAAAAGCTTCAGTTCAATTAAGATATGAAATATACCAAACCATGGTTTTCCTTTTAAATAGAACTAATATCTTTAAAATGAATATAATTGAATCTGGAAAGAAAATATTTTTGTTGACATGTGTATAGTTAAGGTCCCCTTCAGTTTAAAGTATGGAGTTAGGCTGAAATAAACTCTTTCATGTTTCTTAATATCTTTGTCAGGCATTCTTAAACAGGTAAAAAAGTAATATCTGAAAGAAGCAACTAATATTTCAACAGTGTTGCTTTATTATGAAGAAGAATGCCTCTTTCTTCTAAGAACTCTGCTTTTATCTTTAAGACTTGATGGACACTGTCTTTAAACGTAGAAGGGTTTTTTTTTCTATTGAATGAATCTGAATCCCTTAAATGATCTTTATGCTAGATGTGAGGTTATGATAAAAGAAATTCAGAGAATTCAGATTTCTTTGAGTTGGTAAGTTAATTTATTTGTTATACAACAGGTAAGACTAAAGTTGATGGACACAGGATTTTCCTTAAATCATAGAGCCAGTGTAAAGACAGGGCTAAGACTAAAACTAAAGTTTTTCTGATCCAACAACAATCTTTCAGTCACACAAACCTTTTAATTCTTAATCCTTATAACTAGATACATGATAAATTTGATCTAGTACAAACATAACAGGCTGCTATATATTAAATATTCTAATTAACACAGTTTTTAAAGTTATGAGACACAATATTTTACAAAGCTTTAGAATAATTTTATTTAATAGATTTTCTTTGATAATCTAAACGTTTTATATATGTGCTTCCCAATATAGTAACGCAATCAACCTATGGCTTTTGAGCAACTGAATTATGTATACTGCAACTAAGAAACTAAATTTTTAGTTTTATTTAATTTTAACTAAATTAAATAATTACATGTGGTTAGTGGCTAGTCTACTGGACAGTACAGTTTTAGAATATAATTAGAGACATAGACTAAATTATCTTATATACTTACTGTACTTTATGGACATTAAGATTGCTAATTGATATTTATAGTAATAAGATGATATTTGGGAATATAGTCTTTGTGATTCTGTAAGTCCATATACTCATACCTCTATGACTCTATAGAGGTCTACAAAACTAGGTACACCAAACCTAATGCAAATAATGGTTCTGCACTTATATGAACGGATATTAGGAGAATTAATTAAATGAACTTGCTATTTTACTTCTTTTAGGAATGTTGCTGAGAATGTTGTTTATGAAACAACATGTGTATAAAAATCCATGAAATAAATTTTTCATAGGACATGGTGCCAAGAAAAGCCATGAAATAAATAATTTATTGTACTTCTTTTCTTTTTTTCTGGCTGCTAGGAAGCTTAATCCAAATTTGCAGCCCATGTTTTAAAATTGAGTAGTCATTGATAACATATTTCTAGTTAATAAATTCGCCATTGGCCTTGAATTGAATTTTCCTATTCTTACTTTCACCTGGCTTGGCCTTATCTATTTAGTCCTCATTTATACAAGTAAATATTTCATAAATAGATAAATGTATAAATAAATATTTCATAAAAGATATACAAATGGTGAATAAATATATATATAGATTTCTAAATTTCATTAATTAGGAAAATACATTTTAAAACCACAATGAGATGCCACTACACATCTACAAAATGGTGACTATTAAGTAAATATATCCCCTACACACATATAAAACAAACCAACAAATAACAATAACAACAAAAAAACCTGGATTTTTTTTTCTTTTACCAATGAATTGGTAAAATTAGGCAAACAGGCAAAATTAACATTTGGTGGTAAAGTAAGGTTATGGTTACCTTTGGGGAAAAGAGTAGTAGTGAGTGCAAGAAGAGAGATTTTGGAGCACTTGTATATTTTGCTATCTGATTTGGGAGGTGATTAGATAGTGTGACTAATTTGTGGAAATTCACAGAGATGTATGCTTAGGATTTGAACAATCTTCTCTTTGTATATGATATATGAAATCAATAATCAAATTTACCCTAAACATTCTATCAGATATATTTACATGTCATAGTCCAAATAACCCTGGGAGAAAGTCAATACATACATACATATGTTTAAAAAAATTACTAAGAAAAGATAAAGGCTGAAAAGCCTAAGGGAATTATTTTAGCAAGGACTTAAATTGCCATTTTTCATCATATAAACTCACTATAGTGTATGGTGCACATTGTACAAAATGTGTAAAGTGAGATGATTTTTAAAAATATTTTTAACAAAGTCCAGTATTTCTTTCTTTCTTTCTTTTAAGATTTTATTTATTTATTCATGAGAGAGAGAGAGAGAGAGAGAGAGAGAGAGAGAGAGGCAGAGACACAAGCAGAGGGAGAAGCAGGTTCCATGCAGGGAGCCTGATGCGGGACTTGATCCCAGGTCTCTAGATCAGGCCTTGGGCTGAAAGCGGTGCTAAACTCTGAGCCACCCAGGCTGCCCAAAGTCCAGTATTTCTATGTAGTATTGCATACTTATTCTTAGGAATAAGAACATGAATAGAAATAATTTCAGAAATTCAGTTCGACAAAACATTGCTTTTGCTTTTTACCTTGAAGGTCACAAAATAAAACAAGCTTTAGAATTATTACCTATCTTCATGCTGTGAAGTCACTAATAAGAATAATACTTTGTTAGTTAAAAAATTTTTTTGAAGGATATCCTCATTAGTAATTTGATATGGACATAGTTTGCATATATTATAATTACCTAACATTTAAAACCTCTATAGTGATTTTTTACTTTTCCTTTGGCTATTTGCCTACTTTTCTTAAATTGATTTATTAATGTCCAAGGTTGCTTTGCAGTTTTATCCTTTTAGCAATAATAGATGCAATATATCACAAAAACAAATTTTTAAGAGAACATCATTAGAGTGATGTAGCACTAGTAATAAACCCCTTCACACTTGGATGAACTTAAATCAGTTTCTCTTTATTGATTTTTGGTCATAACATAATTTTAAAGTTCAACTCAGTTAATAAAAAAAGATTTGCTCTGGTGTTATGGGCAAAATACTTGTGTTGTAAGTTTCCACTTCATTTGTGGAAGACTGTTACAGTTGTGTCATATATAGATCTTGAATAGATAAAGCAATGAGAATATTATTTTATGATAATCTTTATGTATAATATCTTTTCCTCCCTTTTATTGATGTAAATCTTCAACTCATCCTTTTCACAACAGAATTCAAAGAATCCTTAAGTAAAAGTTTATTTCCAATAACCTCTGATTTTTGTATATGTGTGTAAGATTTAAAAATTCAGCATTTATCAATGTACAAATGATGAATCTGTTTAAATGATTCACTTTATGCATATCATGGAAACATTTTCATTTTTACTAATACTGCAACAATTTTCTTTAGAATGCTATATATTATTTCTTCATGTAGGACTGCCAGTCCTAAATGGGGACTGGGATGATTTTTTATCTTGAAATTCAGTCATTAAGCTAGTCTTAAAAACCAACTAACCTAATTGTTTTTAACACTATGGATCAAAGATGCTATACAGGATTTATCCTCTCAGGAGAATTAGTATCTCCACACAGAATTATGTATTTGAATGAAAGTGAAAAGGTAAAAAGTAGGTTGTATATGAACTCAAGTAGAGTTGTTAAGCTTCTATTTATTGCTATTCTTCCTATGAAGCTGTGTCTACCACAATGGTTCTCATTTTTCCTCACTGCAACATAACACATTATATGTACTACATGATTTCCTGGGCTCACTCAGATATGATCTACAACATTTATGAAATTTTCAGCTATCAAAAAGTCCTATCATTTAGTTTCCTTTTTTTAAATTTTTTTTTTATTTATTTATGATAGTAACACAGAGAGAGAGGCAGAGACACAGGCAGAGGGAGAAGCAGGCTCCATGCACGGGGAGCCCGACGTGGGACTCGATCCCGGGTCTCCAGGATCGCGCCCTGGGCCAAAGGCAGGCGCCAAAAGGCTGCACCACCCAGGGATCCTCCTATCATCTAGTTTCTTACACAAGGAAGCCAATCAAAATAAAAGAGAGCAAGAGTTCTCACTATTAATATATCTACTCTCTATTTACAAAAGAAAATATTCACAAATTTCTCTGCTTTATTTTTAAAAAATGTCATACAACACTCTTCACTTGTATATATGTTAAGACTCTGCAGATCAAAACCTCTGGTCCATAACACAATGAGTGTACACTAAAGAGATAGGCAATATCAAACAATTAGCAATCAATGGCTTGAGGAAAAAAAAATTAAATTTTAATTATCCAACATAAGGTACATACTCAGTTTCAGATGTAGGGTGCAATGATTTATCAGTTGCGTATAACACCCAGTGAGGAGAATTAAAGGATAATTATATTACGAGTTTGGATCACAGAATATAATTTTCATTGACTCTTGATTTTGACAGAAAGAAAGGCAATGGATACTTGCTCTACTGTGCAACAGCCTTAAAAGGACAAGATCTATATTTTAATTTATCTAGAGATAAAGGAGTCCTCTCTGGAGCTGACAGAGCCAAACCCAAAATATACATCTCCAACATCTGTCACCACTCACCAAAATTTCTTAACATCTTTGCAAGGCCAATTGTTATCTAACCTTTAAAACTCAGTTTAAATGTGTTCACTCATTCAACAAATATTTATCGAGCCAGGAACCCTATACTAGGAATGGGGGGGGGGGGGAATAAGACAGAGATCTCCTTTCTCCAATAGAAGGGCAGGCAATTTAATTTGAATCAGAAATAGGAATTATCTGTTAACACTGTAAAACATTTCCGTAGAGGGTGGCCAGGGTAAATCTAAGCAGACAACACACATCTGATTATGAATTTCCAAACTAACAGAGAACTATTCCACATTTCACAGTGACAACCATACTGCTATCAGAACATATCCAGTAAGTTTGGGAGTAGTTTAACAGAGCCGTTAAAACATAGGCTTCATAATCATAAAGAACTAGTTTCAAATTTAATTTAAGACACTTGCTATGTAGCTGAGCCTAGATAATATTCTTAATATACTTACACTTCCATATCTTAATCTATAAGATGACACAACTAGCATTTTTGTGAAGATTGAGTAAGATAATATATGTAAAGCACTTAGGTCCTAGAACATAGTAAATGCTCAATAAACAGACTTCATCTGCTGCACTTAGAACTTAAGACAGAATTTGGAGACAGTATGTATCATGACCACACAGAAAAAGATTGAATTGATATGTATTTGTAAATGAGCTAAGGAAACTATTTTAAAGTCTATTTATGGAATGCCTAATACTATCAGCTTGCTTTTGTGACATCATGTGATGTGATTATTATCAAAATTAACATTAGAGAAACTACATAGTTGTTTGCAGTAATTTCAAACTGCATTGCTGATAAGAGCTGCTTTACAAATGTCAGCATAAAACCTATTTTTAAAAAGTTGTACATAAGTACAGGAGCCACTTTGAGTTTCAATTGGTTAAGTATTTCAGTTCTGTGTGTCTTTAATAATATCTGAAGTACAAATTAAAATTTTCTATCAGGAGACTTATTCAGAAAATTAGGGGCAATTCAATCATTCCATAATACAGAGAATTTTTTTTAAAATTAAATCCTAGCTCTGGTCTTCAAAGAGTAAAACATCCTGGCTACAGCATCCTTTTGTTTTGTCTGTTTGTTTTATTGTTCATTTATAAGGACACTGAGATGATAAGCCAATAAGAAAATAGAGGGCAAAGTCAGGCCATGTTCTTAAGGGAATTAAGTCTGAGAGAGAACATCCAGAATTAATAATATGTGAACCTGGAGCTAGCCAACCAGCTAATTGCCTTCAACAATGTTCATCATCATTCTAGATATTGCCATTCCATTTTAGCTAAATAAGGAATTTCACATTGGCAATAGAGAATATATAGTACTCATCTCTTGCTCAACATTGACTGCCATCTCTCACAGTTATGGCAATGGCTCATGATGGGATATGTTAGTATTATGTCATTTACCCTGGTAAACTAGGCTCAGATACCTCAAAGAGATGAAAGATCCATAGAAATCTCTCAGTTTATACCTAAAATATAGAACGAGATACTCAAAGTCCCCAAATATAACCATGCCTATTATTTTTAAAAATCCCAATACATATTTTAAGTCCATATTTCCTTGAACTTTTATTATGCAATGTTGTATGTCGCTTTAACTACTTAAAAGTAAAAATTTAAAACACACACATGTGTACTCCCCATGGAATGCAAGGAGCACACAGTGTGATTGATTCCTGCTAGAATCCATTCTCTTTCATAATATTAAAAATGTTATAAAATAGTATTATTTTCCAATTTGAAGGAAGGAAGGAAGGGAAATGTAGAATGACAAAATCATGAAGTGTCAGAGTTTAGAGACTATTGTCCAGCACCCTAAAGTCAAAAACAAGAATGAGACTCAAAGAAATTAGGACTTTAAGCAATTGGTCAGTGATGAAGCTAAGACTACTTATTTTGTCCTCTAAAGCATTACTATTTCTGAGAAGTGTACACATATAAACTACAATTGGTGGGCTAGGGTTTTCATGAAGCCTTGCCATAGCAATCAGTAAAGAGGTGAGTGTCACCATCATTTGTAATTCTGTTGCACACATATTCACATAATACTTTAAAATTGCTAAACAAGCACATCAAAAAGATCTAAATTATAACATTCTTTACTATTCCTCAATAGATATTCAATAAAATCAAGATGATCTCTTAAGCAAGTCTTTCTGCTTGAGATTGTCAAGCTATATTGTGATCCTAAACAGTCCACTTTTAATCACCATTTTCCACTTGTGTTGTTTAAATTTCTAACAGTTATGTTTGAAGGGGAAAGTTAAATTATTCGTAGTAGCCCTGCCTGCAGCATTCTTCCAGTACTTACTGAGCCTCCCACAAGTTATAAAGAGTCAACAGGCAACTATATCACATATCTCCCATGTCCTGATGTCCCTCCTTGAAATTATGTACCCTTCACTGCCATACCTTAAACAGTAGTGTAAGTTGGGTGTGTGGCTAAACTGATAATATGAAACAATCTTAGGAATAAAATAGAAGCAGAAAGCCTCTAGTTTTGTCAACGAGATTAGGCTTTTATTGTAAAGTGATAGTTTTATAACTTTGAAAATAAAGTTTCATTTTTATACAATATTTAATACAGGAATGAAAAATATATTTTCTATCAACCTGCAAAAAAAAAAATGAGATTTTTCATCAGCTTGCCAGAGGTGAAAGAACCTTCCATAGCAAAAGTAGAAAACCTATTTCAACTATTGCACTACCTTAAGGATAAAGAAAATAATGTTAATTTTGGATAATAAATCACTTTTGTAGCATTTCAAAGATCAAGAAACTTGCTTATCAATACGAAATTTAGTCATCATAATGTAAAGTCTCCAGGCAATGAGAACTACAGTAAAATATTTTTCTCCTTTTGTAACTGGATCAATACTTTTGAGTTTATAGATATATGTATTCATTGAATCCTTTTTGCCTACTATATTTCATATGTGCTACAAATTCTTCAATGTCACAGGAGGCTGAAAGACCTAAATTAAATCTAAACAATAAACAGATACAAAAAGTAGATACAAACAGACATAAATTTAAGACATTTTTTTCTTAAAAAAAAAAAGAAAAAAGTTTTTAATCACCATTCTGAATATCTAAGCAATGGTTTGCCCTAGTTATAAAACCTAAAGATTTGGCTGTTTTCCAGCCTAAGAGTTAATCTAGAGATATTTTAGCAGAAAATAATAAATAGGGATATATTGTTGCCTAGATCTCTTTTCCTGGGATAATTATTAGTAAGTGCCACCTTAATTCTCTAGTGTATCTCTTTCTCTCACATTGTTTGAGAGAGAAACAAGGAATGTATTAACAGTGATCAACTCCTTCTGCCAAAATGTCTTTACACATACTTTTCCTTTTGGCTGAAAGGTGCTTCCTTTGATTCCATCTCCCTGCCACAAATCCAATTAGTGCTTTCTTATCCTTCAGTATGCAAATGGCAACTTGTGAGGGAAAGCATTTCTGACCTTCTTTACCAGGCCAGATTGCCCAATTCTGTACTCTACACTTACCCTATTGTTGCTGGTTAGATTGATCAATTAATATCTCACTCCCCACTATGATATAAGCTCCCTGAAGACAAAGATCATAGTTATTTTTGCCAATTTTTTGTCTCTGGTTTGTAGCAAAGAATGTGATACTAAAAAAAAAAAAAAAGAAGAAAAAGAAAGAAAAAAGTATTCCACATAATCGTTTTGAAAAAATGCTAATAATCTGATCCCAGACTTTTCTATTGTCTGAAACCAGTTTATAGTAGACATAAATATTACCTCTTTACTTGTTAACAACAAAGGAACAATTCTACCTCATGTTCTGATTGAACCATGGATCAGGAAATAGCTATTTTTGAGTAGCCTCTCTATTTTGCAAATATATACAATTGAGCATAAAAATGAAACTGCTTTGAACTGATGGGGTCAGGGAGCCCATATAGGTCTATAACAGCAATTCAGATGTTAGCTGTTTGAATTAATATAAAAGAGCATATGCTCAAGAGATTCAGATAGCTACCAAGCATTAAACGAATATGTAACTTCAATTGATAAATAAATCATTCCTTTTATAACAACAATTTCTTTGGTTAAAATTTACCAAAAAAAATGTTGTTTGCTTTTTGGCAAATACACATAAACAATATAAAATCACAGATATCGAGTTAGAGGTCAGTCACTTAATAATTTGCCAGCAGCCAGGTTTTAGAATACAGACAATCTCAATTAGCCTCGAAAAGGTACAAAACTCTTTGAATAGTTTATTTTATACCAAAGACATATACACACAGATGCTCTACTATTTAACACCCACATTTAATGGTGTTCTCCTAACTTCTATTCATATTTGTTGAACAAAGAGGGAAAAACAATCTGTAGTTGCCAAAGCACAAAAAACATTAAAAATATTCTTGAAAAGATAATTTATCATTAAATTTTCTCATAAAATTCCCTACTTCCTTAGTTATCCTCCTCTACAGGAGAGACTCTTACTGTTATTCTTCTTAAGCAACCTGTGACCCTCCTCCCAGTATCAACATTTAATTATATCCCACCTACGCTTGAATTATTCCCTTGACTTCCATAAAAAAAAAAAAAAAGATTGTCTCTTACTATCTGTAAGTAATATTATATGACATACAAATTGTGAAGGTAAGGGTAGCTTATAAGTAACCACATTGATGGTATCCATATCTACTGTCTAGAACAAATAGGCCTTCGACACACATTTGTTAGCAAATTAAGTAAAAAGATAATTATGATAATAACCTTAAAATTCCTATATAAACAAATGTGTGTTTAGTGCTTAAGGGGCTTGTTTTGTAGGATATTACCATGTATGCAGTGATTTCATTATCTTTATATTCCAGCAGTTTTGAATGACTATACTATAACCTTTTGTTGCTATTAGCATTAATTCCTTATTAGCAGGAACATTCATGGCCAGGAATGGGAGGTATGAGTTAAAGGTCAAAATCACCTAGAACACATGTTCAACATTTCTAAATAATTACCACCCATATTTTCTGCTTTGGTAAACCTCTCATTCACATTTTTTTAAATGAATTTTAATTTAAAAATTACTTACCATGAATTAGAAAAAGTCAAGAAATCAACTCATTCAGGTCTCGTTTTAGCTCTAACACTGCTTCTGTTCAAGTCATCAATAATTTCTTCATTGTCAAATTCAATGGATACTTTCAATTCTTATCATACTTAACCATGTTTAGCAATATTTAACACAAACACATAATCCTTCTTGATACTCTATAGTCTCCTGGCTTTCATGACATCATATTCTCGTCACTTCTTTCTCACCAGAATAATTTCACTTTTCCCGCTTCCAGCCACAGCTTAAATGTCACTTCTGTCTTTCCTGATCCTGCTACCTAATTTGCATTTTCCTCTTTAGTAAAATCCTTCAGTTTGCTTTCCTAGTTGTGACTACTATTTTCTAACATTGTATATTTTCTCCAGTGGTTACATGGTTGATAGTCCCTATTCCGTTCTTACTAGACTATAATCTCCAGCAGAGGAAATACTACATCTACTTTGTTCAGAAGGACTTTGCACATAACTCAAGAATATTCATTCAATGACTGTTGGATAAATAAATGGTCAAATTTATTTTAGTATCTTCAAAATATCCAAAGCAAAGATGCTTTGGTGTTTTATGTTTTTTTTAAGTACATTTTTTTAAAGAGTAATTTTAGGTTTAGAGTAAAATTGAGCCGAATAGACAGAGATTCCCCATGCACTCCTTCCCCTACTCATGCATAGCCTTCTTCATTATCAACATCCCCCCAGGTGGTACGTTTGTTACAAGTGATGGACGTACACTGACACGCATTATCATCTAAAGTCCATAGTTTGCACTAAAGTTCACCCTTGGCATTATTTATTCCTCTGGTATACTTTCTCCTACCTCCAGCCTCTGGTGCCTAAACCCTGTTACAGTTTAAAATAACTCTTAAAGGGCTCGGGTTACAATAATTGGGACATACTTATACTAAATAAACACATACATATATATGAGAAATATATATACATATATATGTGTGTATATAATTTTTTAGTTATTTGAATATAAATTTATAACAAATTAAAACAATTCAAGAATCATACCCAATATTTCTCCTTTTTTCATCTATATGAACTTCACTGTTCAGAGGTGTGTAAAGTTGAAATTAAATGTCTCAAGTCAAGCCAAATCAATGTACCATGACTTTATATTTCCTATCCTATAGTTATCAAATAAAGGAATTTTCAATAGGATTATGAGTTAGATAACTAAAAATAATTGGAGTGAGAACAACAGAGCTTTGTTACATTAATTTCAGGTGGGAAGTAGAAATAATAAAGCCACGTTTGCTGGTATAAATAAATATGAAACCAAATTAACTTCTGTTTCCAGCTGAGCAAAAATAGGAAGAGAGACCTATGTATTACTCTTCTTACTCATTTACCCTACACACACACACACACACACACACACACACACAAACACAAAACAAACAAAAATTAAGCAAAAAACTAGAGGTTATGAAAAACCTCTTGACAATATCTTGACAACAGCTTTAAGTGAACAATTGACCTCCCCTGAATGAAAGAAGCCAGAATGATGTCAGGTAAGCAACATGCAGTTTAATAAGGTATAAAAAAAGAAAGAAGCAATGATTTTAGTGTTACTACTCTTTTTTAATGGGAATTTGGAGGAGATGAAAAAAAATAGGGCACCAAAATGATTTGAGTTTAGCAGAATAAGCCTTTTGATATTTGAAATATTTTGAATTTGCATTTTAAATGGTAAGAATGTGGGTTATTGTATCCTTTTTCTTTGTAATGCTGAAAATAATTCTACACTAATCATGCTAATCAATGTCAATCAAAATTCATTTTTTGTGAATCATTTTTATTAAATTCTAAATTTATTATATGTCATTTAACTTACTGTAGGTCTCTTTCAGAAGTCATGCAAAACCTGTTTTGTCTCTTTTTCCCTCAAAGGACTTTAACATGTTTTACTATGTAAAAACTTTTATCTTCAAACAATTTTTACAGTTTTCATTTTTGGAAAACAATATAATAGCTCTATTACTAACTCTACCTAAAACATCAAGTGACAAGTTTAAGTAACTGAAATAATTTTGGTTATTAGTTATTTTAAGAATGTGCTAACTTCTAGGTCTACAAAGTAAGTATATCTTTAAAAAATAGAATATTTTCTCATCATTTGAAGACATAATTTCTTCACTGCTAACATTTACATGAGGTTGAAATAGATTATGTGGATATAATCTGAAAAGATGCATTCTATCATCACTATGTATGACTTGCTGAAATATGGAATACTGCATTGCAGACAAAACTAAGTTTGAACATTCTCAATGTGACAACAAAAGTCACTAAAATATTTTTTGCATGATATAAAAAATAGCTATCTGTGGAGTCTCGGTGGCTCAGTCGGTTAAGTGTGAGACTTCTGATTTCAGTTCAGGTCATGATATCAGGGTTGTGAGATCAAGACCTGTGTCCTCCATGTTCAGTGCAGAGTCTGTTTGAGATTCTCTCTTTTCTTCTCCCCCTCCCTCTGGGTGCTCTCTCTCTCTCCCCCTCTCTCAAATAAATAAATAAATAAATAAATATTAATTTAAAAAAAAAAGCTATCCCATATAAGTAGTTAGGACTTACTTAAAGTAATGTATTTAATGTATAGCTCCATAAAGGAGACTGAATGAATCAATCTATATGTATTTCAGAATAATGGGAACTTTACATTCAATATTTTCCTATAAGATACTTTTCTCTCTATATCTCTCCTTCTCTTACTCTCTCCTATTTCTTTTTAGTTTCAAACTATTCCCAAAGTTACATGGTCTTTATGGTAGGCAGAACTCTAAGATGGCCCTAGGAATCCTGCCCCAAGGTAACCCCTTGAATGTGTATGAGTCATGTGAATATAAGTTCACTCTCATAATTATATTATTTCTGCTTCTTGCAAAGAGATTTTACAGATGTAACTGATATCTCCAATCAGAGACTCTGAATTAATAAAAACAGGGAGACTATTTTAGACAGGCCTCACCTGATTAGGTGAGCCCTTTACAAATCAGAGCACTTCAAAGCTGGCTCAGCACAAAACAAGCCACCATGTTGTGAACTGCCTATGGAGGAAGCTACATGGTTAGAACCTGAGAGTAGCCTGTAAGTTCTGAAAGCATCTAAGCTGATGGCCATAAGAAAACAGGGATGTGGTCCTGCAACTGCAAGAAGCTGAATTCTTCCAACAACCTTGATGAATTTGGAAGAGGAGCTCAATCTCCAGATGAAAACTCAACACTGGCTGATATCTTTATTTCAGCCTTATGAGACTCTGAGCAGAGAGCCCACACATGCTGTGCCTGTACTTCGAACCCACAGGAACTGACATAATAAATGTATGTTGTTTTGAGTCATTAAGCTGTGGTAATTTGTTACACAGCAATAGGAAACTAATACAGTTCAAGAACTTTATCTGAGTTGTAGGTAAAATTGTTCCCTACTGAAGAAAACATAATTTTGTCATTTTGAGAAAACTTAGTAATTTTAACCTGTGTCAATTCAATGAAAAACATAATCATTGATAAAACTATTTACTGAATGGCAGCTGTATATCAGATGGTGACTTTATATCAGTCTAACTACCTTTGGCAATATACCACATTAATATATATTCTGCAGAACAGAAACTTATTTTTATTGTCTACTTTATTTCATTAAGTGTTACTGGATTACCATAATGCTAAAAAAAAGTACATGGAATACCAAAAAAAAAAAAAATTCAGAAAGTCAAGCTTGTAAGATCAGAGAGGTTGGAATCCCTATCAGGACTTAGACACTTGCAGCAATGACAGGAATCACACCCTTCAAGTCACTTTGGGATCTCCATAAGTATGAGGAAACTAGCTCCCACATGGAAACTGGAAATAACTTCAAAGAATATATTTTCAGATAGCAAAATGGAGAGTGGAGATTACAAACAGCAAGTACTAACAGTATGAACTTAAAAAGCTGACTCAAAACATGAGAAAACAGTGATCCCCTTTCTTGTTGAGAAAAGGGCAGATGTGATGATCCTTCTGTACCATGAGAGGTTAATCTCCCTTGAACAAAGTTTTGCTACATACATATCTGTCTCAGTATTCCTCTCAACTTGTAGACAATTATTAATTTGAATAGTCATTTTATATATTGTAAACCAATTCCTTCAAAATGGTTTTATCTCATCCTTTTTTCCTCGCATAACTAACGACCATTAATTGAACATCCAGAAGCAGCAGAACACCATAAAATGGAAATAAAACATATTACACATTACAAGTAATCAAGTCTTTGAATGGTGCTTTGCAGGGAAAACTATTTCTTACCTTTAGCTATAAAAAATGTTCTGTTTTTTTTTTTTTTATCAACTTAGATTCTTGTATGTTTAAAGCCTGTGGACAAGAGGGAGTGTTTAAATAAAACCCAGTGGATTACTGTCTAGTATTGAAAAAAAAAAAAGTCTTATGGGAATTTACTCTGAATGAAAATCAATGCACATTCACATAGCATAAATAATAATGAGATTTGTAGTGATGAGACAGTATGCTTGGCATTGTGCTGTCAGAGACAAGGAGAATTTGTGGCTTTCTGCCAATCAAGCTGAGCTTAAAGGGCATGTCACAATGTTTGGATCATGTAACATAAATGAAAAGATTACACAAAAGAGAAACAGATATCCCTAACTTGTTTTAATATTCTACCAAACAATAAAAACATTTCCTTTCATGTTCACCTCTTTGATATATGTGAAGCTCCTTCTGTTGGTTTCTTGAACATAAAACCAGAAATTATTTTAAGATAATCAATGTCGGTTAATAATCCTATTTACTTAAATTGCAAGAAATATAGACAATTATCTAAAAAGAAAACTTGTGGTGTGCAATTTTGGAAGAAGACAACAAAACCAGTGTAAATATCTGTGGAGGATTTCCAAACACTAAACCTGCATTTAGAGAATTTGAGCATTATAAAGTGGTGAGGCCTCCTCAAAAAACTCATCTGTGTATGCACCTTGCCTTATGATGTATGTTCAAGTACAATATAATAGAGGAGAGGAAATAATTTATAATTAAAATCACATATTTCCAATAGACTAATGAGCCTTCAAGATCTTCAATGGATAGTTTAATTCACACATTCATTCAACAAGAACATTTTTATGAGGCTATCGCATTCATAGCACTGCCTAGAATTACAATACTGGAAGGAGGAAGAAATAGAAAATGGAATTTTCATTCTTCAGAGTCTATCATGTGTGTGAGATGGTAGCTAATGAGACTGTCAAGCACAGACCCCAATAAACCCCACCTAGGTGTTACAGTACAGTGGCAAGTAAATGGGGGAATGAATCTCTCTATACAGTACCAGACATGTGGACAAATAAATAAAAATTCAGACATCCAACCAGATGGTGATATATGCAATGGCAAACTGCCATATGCATGAAATCTTTCAAATAGTTTTCTTTTTCTGTGCAGTTTAGAACTGTCTAGACAATACATTTCAACTAATTGCATCAACTAAGTCAAAATGTATGTAACAAGTGAGCTTTGCTGGCAAGTCTGTGATGCCTGGCTTAAAAGACTTAGACTCTCTAGACTCAAACAGTAATGACAAAATACTCAAGGAGAAAAGGGTAGATAGAATATGATTTGTTTGTTGGTTTGGAATTGGGGATATCAGTATGAATTCATGCAAAGGTGGGGAGGAAGAGAGAGGGAGAGAGGATATGTGTGAAGCAAAGGTGGATAATGTACAGTGTTACAATTACAGACATATAATCTGATGTCTAATGTATAATGAGGAAAACCTCACTAACAACGATATAGGATGATCACATTAGGAGAGAGGGAAGCAGAAATCTCTATAGAAACAAGTATTAGAGCAACTAACTCAAAATAAGGTGAAAGAAGGACTCAGGAATCTTTTTTTTTTTTTTTTCAAATAAAAAATGATTCCTCAGTGGAGTGTGGGTGGATTAAATTTAGAGCTGAGAAAAGATTGGGGATAGTATGCTAATGACAAGCAAGGTGCCCTGAGCGGAAGGAACCACATACATATGCAAGGCGCACAGTTAAATGGAACTATGGTCTTTTCCATCTGGGACACTGCAGAATGGGGTGAGAGTGTGGAAAGAAAAGTGAACAGAGAGATAGCAAAGGGCCAGTAAATCAAGGTCAGCTTTGCGTTTTACAGTGAAGGCAAAGAAGGTAATAAGAATTCTGTAGCAGAGAAGTGTTACATTCAAGTGACACTCTAAAATGAGAAAGTGCTCTTTGGTTCTGTGTTAGAGTTAGGACTAAAAACACAGAGATATGTTTAAAAATGCTACAATTATCCCAGGTGATAAATGAGTCTAAGGAATAACGAGTGCTTCTGGAATGGAAAGGAGAGGAGAGCTCTGTTAAACATATAAAAGTAAATTAATGGGATTTAGTGTTTGGTTTCATGTGAGGATAAAAGAAAAAGAGCTTAAAAATAAATACCATATGCCTGGTTGAAGCCATGTGGTTGGACAGTAGCTCATTAACATGATATGGAATGTAGAGAAAGAAGTTAGATTATGACTGGAGGAAGATTATGATGCTTGGTCAAAGCCCAAACACAATGTGATAGAAATTCACAGAACAAATAGATACCAATATGGGTTACAAGATGAAGAGAAGTCTGTGTGTAGATAGGTGACAAAAAATGCTTTATTCAAAATAAAACATGCAATTTCTACTAACTTAATTGATTTCCAATGGATTTTATGTTCTAAGATAAGCAAATTTTAAATTTAAAATCCAGCTCATTGCCTCTCAGAGGCAATTGAGGTAGAATATATTTTTTTGTCTAAATTGTCAAGCTCATTATTGAACACCATCACACAAATCATCAAGCACATACTATCTGCAGAATGATAAAGAGGAGCATGATAAAGACTCTGGAGTTTCAAAAAGCCTGCAAACAGTGACATCCCAGCAATCATAGGGGAATAATGAATTTACCATAGAATCTTTAATGAGATTATGCATAAAATTGATATCATTAAGTAAACTGATCACTGGGGTTTAATTCACAAATACATAAAACATTTCATAAAAACCTGTAAACTTTACCTAAATTGATTTATTTTTCCTCATTGACTTTAGAACTAGATTAGGATGTAGATATCAATAAAACTGGGGAAGTTTACCAAGATAATCTTATTTCAATGATTTAATCTTAAAGGTAACTTAACTTTTCTGCTCCTCCAATTTTTTCATCTTATTTTACAGAAAATCAGAGATAACTGAGCATTAGATTACGGACAGCTTTTGAAGGAATGATTTCACACTAAGAATCAAGAAAAAAATTTACTCATTCTAAGTAGACAAAATCTTAGGGTGTCCCAGGAAAAAAAAGTTGCATACCTTTTCACTTTGATCTTCAACCCATTATAAATCATTTGTCTGGACTCCTGATGCGCTTATACCTACAGAGGACTGGAACTTAAAAAAGAAGAGGATCTTTTCCTTACATCTTTCATTATTTCAGATTGAAATGGCAAAGTGCCTAGATACCACAGGTGAGTGCCAGAAGCAGCATTAAAAAATTGGCTCTTGTTAAATGTCTTCGAAGAAACCTCTGTTTTCATCAGGAGATGGCAATTACATAGCTAATATGGCCTGCCAAGGTTTATTCTGGAAAAGGGAAATGGTCCATAGTATGGATATTTTCCTTATGTTTATTCACACTTCATACATATTAGTTATCATAGAAGCATATGACAAAAATTAATTAGATACAATCCAGCACTATATATACTATTTATTCTCCTTAGAGTTTTTATTCCTACAGTACAAATACAACTAATCCTGGCATGCATTTATTTATTTGTACAAAATCTTACAATCGACTAGGATATAATTAATTTAATTCATTTTTCTACTCTTTCTTTTTCTTTTAAAATTTCATAAATTCTTCAATCTTCTTTTTAAGAAATTTTTAGCAAGAATTTTCATAATTTTAATGGTAAATCATACAGCTATAAGCAAGACTATTATGTTTGCGGCAGTTTTGGGTTTTTTTTTTTTTTGTCTCCCCAGTGTTCCCATAACTCATGTGAAATGTAATGGCTTAGGGAAGCCAAAATGTAATATTTTAGTCTTGTATAGAGTGCTAAGTACAAACATCCCCCAAAATCTTCATAAGAAGAATAATGGAAAGAAAATTTAATTTGGGGTCTGGGCTTCAAGTGCTTTATCAGTTCAAACACTAATGTCTCTATTAAATTACTTAACTTTTTGGAGATTTAATTTCTTCATATGTAAACAGAAGTATTACACAAATGCCCTACGTTTGTGACAGGGTTATGAGAGAAATACATGTTTCAATTTATATTAAAGTGCTTTGCAGGGGGTAAATCACCATCCAAAATATTATCAAGAAAGTTATTTGCACTGCAATCAGGGTCCCGAAGCTATTTCTGAAGGCAATTCTCATCATCTTCACTTTAACCAGTTAGATATCATGGAAGTGTCCTCTTGTCCCTCTGCTACTTGTTATTTTCAGGCTATCTGGTTGAGCTCCATTCAAAGTATTTGCTAAGGAAGCTTGCTTTATTCATAACCTCAGGTTTTCTCTCCACTTTAAAACACAATTCAACATTATCAGGAGGTTTTTATAATGATAATGTGGCACACTCCTTCAAACATACAGAGATATGAAATAGAAAATTATGCTAATATACAAATACAAAAAAACAAGTGAAAGATGGAAATGTTTTTATCTGCCAGAACTCTAATCCTAAAGGGACTGAATAACAAGCTTTTCAGGAGAGGAAAATCAAGTTAAATGGAAAACATTGTTACATATTAAGAGTCAAAGTAATACACAAAGAAATGAAATGGGGAAACAACAAAATCATCTTCAACAGGAGTTCTAAAATCCAAATTTTAGATAAAAATGTCACCTTGTTGGCTTTGTGGCCATGTTTAGATACCTTAATTTTTCTGAACTGTTATTATGGAATCTTGATGGTCTCAGAAAATTAAACAAGTCTTACTGTTCTTCCATGGAGATGGAATAAGAATAAACAAGAATAGAGCATGAATGCATGCTTTAAACTCTCACCTACCCATTAAGAAAATTGGCAATGAGGATTTGAATGTTGATTTTTTTTTTGAGGTCATCTACAAAAATGTAATTTTACTTCCAGAAAATTACTAGCAATTACATTTATTTCCAGATAATAACAAGATTAAAGTATTCAAATAACAGGGGAACAGAAAACTTTGGGATTTCATAATGCTATCAAAGCATAGCAATGTTTGAGGAAAATCTGATTTTTTTTTTATTTTTCACTGTTTACGACAAATACACACATGGTCATAACATTTTTAGGAGAACAGACTAGTTTGGCAGAGGAAGTCATCCACCTAACTCACAGCTTGCCTACCAAGAGGCCATCTCAGTGAGTAATTTACCATTTTTTACAACCATCTTCAAGGAGCAATTTACCACTTTTCACAGGAGGCCATTTTATTTTTATTCAGTTGTAATTAATACTAAGTCCTTCCTATTCCTAGCAAAACTCTTTTCTCCACAAGTTCCACCCTTGCCACTCTTAAATTTTCAAATTACTTTCCTTTCCTCTTGCATATGACAGCCTTTATATTTTTGAAGATACTTTCTTCTCCCTGGATTTTCTCTAAGCTAAATATTTCACTTTTTAAAAAGTATTCTGATGATCTGGTATCAAGTGCCTATACCATCCTAGATCTTTCTTTAGGCAAAATCCAGTGTCAAATGGCTCTCAAAAGAGCAGCCAAGGCTCAGTGGAGCACATGAAGAATATAAGATTCAAAACCATAAAACTCCCAGAAGAAAATATAGGGAAAAAAGCTTCTTAATATTAGTTTTGTCAATAATTTCTTGGATAGTAGTGCTCAAAGAAGAGACAATGAAAGAAAGCCACCACAACAACCACAAATGAGACATCAAATTAAAAAGGTTCCTCACAGCAAAAGAATGAAGAAAATAAAAAAGATGGATTATGAAATGAAAGAAAACATTTAAAACCATATATCTGATAAGGGATTAGTATCCAAAATATATATGAAACCCATATAATTTAACAACAATGACAAACAAATAGCCAAATTTAAAAATAAGCAAAGGAACTGAACAGACATTCTATAAGGAAGACATAGAAATTGTCAATAGGTGCTCAACGTCACTAATCTTCAAGAAAATGTAAATCACAAACTACAATGAAGTATTTTCTTACACTTGTTAGGATAGCTATTATCAAAATAAGAAAAGATAGCAAGTATCCTTCACAAGGATGTGGCGAAAAGAACCTTTGTACTCTGTTGGTAGGAACAGAAATTAGTACGGCCTCTGGCAAATGGTATAGAGGTTCCTCAGTAAGATATAGAACCACATGATGTAGCAATCCCACTTCTAGGCATATATTCAAAGGAAATAAAATCAGGATCTCATAGAAGTTTCTGCACTCCTTTGGTTATTGCAGCATTATTCACAATAGTCAAGTCACCAAAGCAACCTAAGTGACTATTGACAGATGAATGGATAAACTAAATGTGATAAATGAAATATTATTCAGCCCTAAAAAATATGGAAATCTTGCCATTTCAGAAAACATGGATGAACCCAGACAATAATTTGTTAAGTGAAATAAGCCAGACCCAGAAGAACAAATATTACATGATATCACTTATATGACAAACCTAAAATAGTCAAATCTATTGAAGTAAAAAGTAGAATAGCAGTTGTCAGAAGCTATGAAATAGAGAAACAAGAAGGTACTAGTCAAAGGGTATAAAGTATTAGTTATGCAAGATGAAAAAGTCCTAGAGGTTGAGTTTATAGTTAAAAAATTATATTGTACACTTGAAAATTTGCTAAGAGGATAGATATATGTGAAGTATTCTTAATCACAAAATAACATTTATTATTATTATTGAAAAAATAATAATAAAGATGGAAAGTTGGGGAGGTGATGGTTATATTTATGGTAAAGATTGTAATGAATTTCGCCAGTGTGCAATGATCTCTAAACTCATCAAATTGTGTATATTAAATATGTACGCCTTGTTGTATGTCAATCATATCTCAATAAAGTGAATTATTCTATAAAGTGAGGGAGAGGGAGAGAGAAGCAGAGGTGGGGCAGAAGGAGAAGGAGAGAATCTTAACCAGGCTTCACAACCAGTGCGGAGCCCAAAGCAGGCCTCTGTTCCAGGACTGTGAGATCAGGACCTGAGCAGAATATAGACACTAAAATTGACTGAACCACCCAGGTGACCCAAGAATCACTTTGTTAAACACTAAATTTTCAAGTCTTTATATCACACTACTGAAATTTCATTATTAACTTTAAAAATTCCAGGCTTTCGGGGATCCCTGGGTGGCGCAGCGGTTTGGCGCCTTCCTTTGGCCCAGGGCACGATCCTGGAGACCCGGGATCGAATCCCACGTCAGGCTCCCGGTGCATGGAGCCTGCTTCTCCCTCTGCTCTGTCTCTGCCTCTCTCTCTCTCTCTCTCTCTGTGACTATCATAAATAAATTAAAAAAAATTTAAAAAGAAAAAAAATTCCAGGCTTTCACTATACATGCTCACTAAATATAGACAGGTTTTATGTCTTTATATCTTTTCACCCAGCTATATAAATGGATAACAACATTAGCAAAATTACCTTAAATTGTATAGAATACATATGTAAGCAATTCTAAGATATTGCTAACTTACACTTTATTTTGAAATAATTAGTATGGATAATATCCACATTGTCTAATTTTACCTGGTTATCAGTTTCTAATAGCTGATTAATAACCAGATAAAATTAGATAACATTGTTTCTATCCACAGAGAACTATAATAAATTCTAGTATAAATTCTGTTGCTTTTCCCACCATTTGCTTTGGTGTGGGTTGTCTCCCCTTTGCTAGAGTATTGTCAACATTGGCAATCATACCTTTTTAGGTATTTGATACATTGTCTACAATAAATCAGTAGAGTAATTGCATTGCATTAGTGAATCTATTGATTATTTCTATTTACCATTTAAATATTCACAAAAAAATGATTGCAGGGCCTAGAGCAAAGTCATTTTATTTTATCATGTTTTAATTTAATATGTATATGTATTTTCATATGTTGTGTGTCAAAAGACTAAGCACATTAGCTAAAATAAGATAATCCAAAATATTGTAAAATCAGTAAAGGTTAAAAGTTGATAAAATATGAATGAGTCTACTAGAAACAGATGTCATAATTCTGTGAAGAGAAAAATGATTTGAATATGATTATCAAGCCATAAACATTTTTATACCAAGAAATTCTGTATACTATAGTTTAAAATATAAATTGTCATACTGATTTTGAGTTTCCAAGTAACAAACTTTGATTTCAATTTAATAAGATGTTTAACCCAAAACATTAAAATTTTGTACACCTTATTTGGATTAGATTCAAAGTAGACAAATTTCTCCAGTTACATTAAATAAAGCATTTTTTTAAAGAATAGAAAGCATTGGTTAAGTAGAAGATCTTCAGTATTTTACTGATCTGATCACATTGTCATGAGTTTCATCCGTATAATCTCTCATCTCAAGAAAGTAGTTTTCCCATTAATAAATCAAGACAATTAGCCTATAAACTTGTTCTTACAAGTAGGAATTTCTAGTGGGAAGACACACTAATATTAAGCAGGGTAAAATAAATGATCATATATTTATAAGTCTTATAAATTCAAAACAACAGACTATCCCCATTCAGATATAGTGTAGCATAATTTTTAAAAACAAAAAGAAACTTGAGTATTTCACATTGAACTTTCAAATTATTATTAAGATGGCATAGCCGGTTGTAAATTTTAACAAAATCTGGTGTTGCAGGGTTTTTTTGTTTTGTTTTATTTTTATCATTTAAATTGTGCCACTACAATTTGGAAGCTGTGCAGCTTGTTACTCCAAGACAAATCTCACCTAAGAGGATATGGCAGTCTTCCACATTGCGGTCTGATTGCATTAGACTGAGTACGGCTAAAGAAAGAAATATTTTGACAGGGGAGATTGCACTTGAACATATCAAAGTGTCAGTTCAGATATGTGGCATCTGAAAAGCACACTCCCCTTTTCCCCATTGCATGAAATTTGCCACCTCTCATTGTCTCTTCCAGATGGTGCGCTGAGTTCTCTTCAGCTTTATTCCTAGAGAGCTTGAGTTGACATCAATCTGTTATGCCATTTTCTTGTAATACTAAAGTGGCTTATTTATCAATGCCAATTAATCAATGGCACAGAACGGGCTCCTCCTTAGCAGCTAATGTAGTTTCATTCTTTTTTTTTTTCACTATTCAATTTTTTTTTTTTTTTAAAAAGAACAGTGACCAGATTGGCAAGCCATACATCTGGCAGACTGTGGCCACTTAGGAGGCATTCAAGTGATGGAAAGTTGAAAGTGTTTATTTCAAAAAATGATTAAGAACCATATTTGGATGTTACAATGTCTAGCAGGAGAGTGAGGGTAATTCTGTGAAATAAGAAAAAAAATTATTTTTTCTTACTAAACTCATGGCTTTTTTAATGGACTAATATTTCCATGTAAGGAAGAAAGAGCTCTTATTATGCTTGTGAACTTTTAGCTATTAGTTTCAGTGGCATTAACATCAATATACAAAAGATATATGAAAGCAACCAATTCTACCGCAGTTATACTTCATGACAGGGTACTCTATTTTATTTTATTTTTTTTATACTTTTATTTATTTATTTATTTATTTTTTTAATTAATTTTTATTGGTGTTCAATTTACCAACATACAGAAAAACACCCAGTGCTCATCCCGTCAAGTGTCCACCTCAGTGCCCGTCACCCATTCCCCTCCAACACCCGCCCTCCTCCCCTTCCACCACCCCTAGTTCGTTTCCCCGAGTTAGGAGTCTTTATGTTCTGTCTCCCTTCCTGATATTTCCCAACATTTCTTTTCCCTTCCTTTATATTCCCTTTCACTATTATTCATACTGTTGGTGGGTACTCTATTTTAGAGTAAATATACTATAGAATAGACTTGCATGTTGAAGTAACAATCCTGATGGCATGATATTGGCAACAAATACCTATACATACATAAATAAGTGCTTTTTCGAATTGTATTTCAAAAAACGAAAAGAAAAATTAAGTAATGATTATAATGCAACTTGAAAGCCTGTAATAGACTAAGTGACATCCATCTGAATCAATTCATAAGATGAACTAGAGAGACTTCATATATTTTTAAATCCCATCATAATGAATATATTTCTAAGATTATTATTTTTCCATTATAGAGTATTGTAGTTTTCAAATAATCTGGGATTACTGTAGTAGTTGCTCTGAATTTCAGTTCTGGTAAGTATTCATACACAAAGCAATTACCTCTGGGCTCAGGAATTAAGGTAAAAATACTATAAATATCAAATGATACCACTACAGCATGTCTATAAACCAGCACCCCAGTTACAAACAAGAAAAAAGGGGAGAAAGCCTAAACTTGTCATTAGTAATTTGAATTCAATAAGCAATTTTAAAAATGAGCTTAATGATCTCTAGTTCTTTCAAGTGGCTTATCAATCTTATTACAGCTAGCAAAAGCCATGTCTGTATAATGAAAGGTGTTCTTTGAAAACACTAGAACGGAATATGTAATTCGAGCTAATTTAATGTAAGTGTTCTAACATTAGTATTTTTAACTATCTACTTAATATTGATTATATACACAATCTTCAGGGGAGCACTAGCAATGTAAAAGGTTTATGATTTTAACAAAACGATAAAAGAAGTATAGGAGAGAAAAAGAGAAATGGTGCAATGAAATTCATGAATGATCAGCATATTAATAAAAATAATGTTGCAATACATGCTAGAAGTTTATGAAGTATATGGAAGAAAATAATTAAATCATAAAATACATATATTTTCCCCCACTGGATATCAACAAGTCCATCCATTTTTCACCAGTTTCCAAAGGCAATATTCAAGAGGTCTCAGACAAAAGACTGTGGGTCTTACTCCAGAACTGAATTTAGAATGGAACCCAGAGGTCATGTCTGAAGCATTCTGACAAGATGTACAACTGTGATTTGGCCCTTGAAAACTCCATAAGACAGAATCTGAGATTAAAATGGACTAATACGGTAAAAATTGGGAGAGGCAGGCATTGAGAAAATAATTTCCACATAATTTCTGCTTTATGGAAACCACAAACATCCAAACCTATTTCCACTTTCAAGCTCTGACCAAAGAAAGGACCAGGAGAAAAGGTGTCTCCCAGGAAATCATAGTTATTCAACCCTGATTTTTTCCCTTTCTCAAACTGTACACTTGCCTCAGGTGTTAACACTCCTCCCACCCTGATTCAAAGTCAGAACATTACAATCATCTCTTACCAAAATAGAAAAACAAAACCTGATACGGGTGATTAAGACTTATAAATCTAAAGTTTAAGAGAGCAGACAAAGTTGAAAATTATTAGGGGGCCTGAAAGCAGCAAAATCACAGCTTCAACCAAATAGTCACTCTCTTTGAGCTTAACACAGAAGGAACAAAAGTAAATTAAAAGATGATGAATGAATTCTCAAAATGGTATCTAAAATTTAAAACATAATCAAGGATTTTAAAATATTTATTAGATCCTGGTGAATCAAGTAAGGTCTATTTGTAACTAGTAAGCTCAGCTTTTGTGCTTGAGTTCAAGAAAATATTGCTGGAAAAGTTATTAGGCTGATTTGTGTTGAGTTTCTCCACTTACTACTGGTACAGAATTTGTTGAGTGACCTAACTTCTCAATCTATTTCCCTTTCTTGCTGTGTGATAAGATTCCTGTGAAGATAAAAGGCAAAAGTCATATGAATCATAAAACATTCTACATGTGTATGTGTACATTATTATTAAATATATTATAAATGGCTCCTGCTACCTTCATGATATGTAAGTACTATGCAAGTATTTCCTTTTGGTTGTATTTTTGCTGTGGATATGTACATGTCAAACTTTGTGAAATGTGTTTCCTCTTAATATTATATCATTAATATTATCTTGCTTTTAAACAGTTTTGAAATACATTTTTTAACACCTGCACGGAAGTTTTCCTATTATCATGGTAAATGAGTAACTCAAAAATCTTAAGTAGTCCTTCTTAAAATTTCATCTCAGTATTGAAAAATGTTTTGGAATATTGACAACACCAATAATAATGAAGCCCATATCTGGTATAAACCTCTATAATTTATAATCTATGACAACAGCAACAAGCAAAAAAAGTGTGCCTGAGCCTATGAGGAGAAAAAAAGAAAAAAACTCTTTTAGATAGCAATAGTTATCACTTCCATTTATTTTATGATGTTTACCCATATTTAGCTTCACTGTAAAAAGTGAAATATTATTGTACAAACACAACTAAGTTTCTATTATGCAAAAACATCCCAAGAATGGTATAAAATCTAACATCGATTGTTGTTTCCAAGAGATTAAAGAAACATCCACCATTGCTCCTTTTGAGAAACAAATCTAGATGATGTTGCTAATTTTATACCAGGCCCTTACCTTACACCTTCACTTCAACCTAATACCACCTTGTCAAGGAAAGAAAAACAACCCAGAAAGCCTTCTCATCTCATACTTCCTGAGATACTTGCCCTTCCTTCTGATTACTTACCAAAGGGAGGTGGAAGAAAATTTGGAGGCAGATAATATATTAAATGTTTTCCATGGCTGAGTGAAATATTTTACAGCTGTGATTTCTATAGGATACAGGTATCCAGCATCAACAGGCTTTGCATCTGTCAGTGTTCTTTGCAAACCTCAGGAGAGCCTTTAAGATTGGATAGATGATCCTCTAACAGAGCTGGCTTAGATGTGTGTTGTCCCAAAATTGCTCCACAAATGTAGATTAACTGACCTCTCTAGGTTCTTCTCTGAATCCCATGCAGTTCCCATGTATCTGCAATACATTACTCAGAGAAGTTTAACATCAAAGCACTAATTTGTGCTAATAAGATCATTTCAGCAAAGAAGAGCACTACACACTGTTTTGTTTTAAAAGCTTAAATTAATTGGATTAATATTTTATTTTAAGCAGCTTGAATGTGACTACATGACTAATAAATGTGCATGAAGTGAAATATATTCACTGAGTGTACTATCCCTCCTTAGGAAAAAAATAACAGAGATCTTATCTACCTTTTAATAACAGAAATCAACACTGCATCGCGTTCATTTATTCAACAAAATGTATTGAACACAATCACATGACTCAGTCAACTTTGTAGGAGATGAAAAGATGAATGAGATATAACCACTGCCCTCAAGTAGCTTAAAGTTAGTGTAAAAATACAGAAACTATAGATAAAATACAAGGTAGACTTCATAGGAGATGTAGCTAAAAAGTTACTGGTATGCAGAGGATAAGAACTGACAGCTCTGGAATCAGAAAGGGCCTTGTGAAGAAACTGGTATTTGAGCTGGGTCTCAAATGATTTTAGAAATGTGAAGATGTGAAAGAAGAGTACAGGAAGATAACATAATAGGAAGAGAGGCACCGAGGAAGGAAATCTCCAGCGTAAATGTAGACAGCAGTATGTTTCTTTACTTCCTGTGTGACTAGATTTCTGCAGGTGTTCAGTTTTCAAAGGATTTACTGCCTAAATTCCTGAGGCCTCAGTTTCCTTAACTGAAAGAAACCAATATAATTAGATGACTTACAAAGTTCTTTTGGCTCAAACTCCAAAAATCTAAGTCATTTAAAGATCACTTTGATTAAATTCTCTAAAAGACAATTATCATATGGTTTCACCCATATGTGGAATATAAGAAATAGTGAAAGGGACCATAAGGGAAGTGGTGGGCTGGGGCCGGGAGGCACTGAGTGGGGAGAAATTAGAGAGGAAGACAAACCATGAGAGACTCTGAATTCTGGGAAACAAAGGGTTGCAGAAGGGAATGGGATATTTGGGTGAGGAGCATTAAGGAGGGCACCTGAGGAGGTGAACACTGGGTGTTATACTATATGTTGGCAAATTGAGTTTAAATTTAAAAAAAAAAAAGATATGAAATGGAAAAAAGAAGATTAAATTGTCTAGACAATACTTAAAGAATTTTACATATCAATAAATTCCTTAAGTCGAATTATTCATAGTTTGAAAAAAGAAAAAAAAAGAGATAATTATTGTGCCACTATTGTTTATTTAAATTCTAAACAGTTATGATCTCTCATATCTTCCAGTGACTATCAGACATTCTCCACAACCTACGATTGGAGTCTGAACTAAAGCATTCTGCTGTAGAAAAAATTTGGAACTTCAACTATATGCCTTAACTGTTACATCTAATGGAATGTTGTTTGTGTTTCTCTTGTCAAAAATTAGTATTTTAGGGTTAAACTATTAACATTTCAAAATATTTTCCACCATCTTGGGGTTTAAGAGGACTATGGTTGAAAGTTTCTAATTATTGTTATTATTTCTAGCATTTTTTAAAGAAATGAAATTAGCATGGTAAAATTATGTTCTTCTATTGTTCCTCTTAAATCTATGAAATTGGAGCTGAGTCTCCAAAATTTTGTGAAGAAATATAATAATGAAAATAAATGCACATATGACTATACTAACAGTGGGTCATTGCAAGGAGTGAGGTAAATAACTGTAATGTGCTCTTTTTAAACCTTAGATACAAGGTTAAGAACAAAGTCTGTATATGTCTACCTGGAATATTTACTGAGCACCTACTGTGAAAAGTATGGGACTACTGTAATGAATAAGACCAAGAAGGCTCTGTTCTAATGAGACTTTCATTCAATTTGGGAGATGGATAAAGATAATAAACATAACAAAAAATATCAGGTAATGATGAGTACTAACTTTTTTTTTAAGATTTTTATTTATTCATTCATGAGAGACACAGAGAGAGAGGCAGAGACACAGGCAGAGGGAGAAGCAGACTCCATGCAGGGAGCCAGACGTGGGACCCGTCCCGGGTCTCCAGGATCATGCCCTGGGCTGCAGGCGGCACTAAACTGCTGAGCCACCCGGGCTGCCCAAGAACTAACTTGTATTGAGGGACTGGCTTTTAAATTTAGAGCTAGGGGTACATGAGTAGTTAAGTAACTGCCTTCGGATTAGGTCATGATCTTAGGGTCCTGGGATCAGGTCATGATTTTAGGGTCCTGGGATCAAGTCCCATATTGCCCTCCCTGCTCAGTGGGGATTCTGTTTGCTTATTCATTTATTTTTAAAATTGTATTCATTTATTTGAGAGAGAGCGAGCGAGCACAAGCAGTGAGGAGGAGCAGAGGGAGAAGAAGCAAGCAAACAGAGAGCTAAATAAGAAGAAATATCCAGCTTTGGGTTGATCAGGAGAAAAAGTATCTCAGACAGAAAGTACAACTAGTGTTGGTAGGTCAAGATAGGAGGAGCCTCAGGTTTTCCATCTAAGTACCCAGGTAAATAATGGTAACATTTGTTGAGATGGGAAAACCTTGGGAATGATCGGATTTGGTAAGAATGCTCATAACTTTATTTATAATAGCCCCAGCTGGAAACAACCCATATGTCCATCAACTGGTGAATAATATAAAGAGATAGACCAGTAATAGACAAGCCATTAAATAGATAAACCTCAAAAACAATATGCTAAATTAAAAAAAAACAGCTAGACATAAATATAAATGCATTCAGTATTTGCATTAAAAATTGCACTAATGATTGCACTAACATGAAATTACTGGAAAGGGCAAATCTTTAGAGATAGAAAGCAGATCACTGCTGGTCTGGGGCTGGGACTGGGATATAGATTGATCATAATCAAGCATAAACAAAATTTTAAGGTGATGGAAATGTTCCAAAACAAGATAATGAGGATGGTTGCTAAGCTCTATGAGTTTACTAAAACTGATTAAATTGTATACTTAATATGGGTATATTTCATCATATGTAAATTATACCTCAATAAAGTTGTTAAAAATACAGGGCTTCTCTACTTAAAGAAAATCTAATGTAAGAATTTCTTTAAATATTAAGCCTGCCAAGTACAATTACATTTACTTCAAATTATTAGAATTGGTTGGAAAATTTGGATGAGCCTACTCACAGGGGGCCCTCAATATATATATGTTCAGAATTGTTTAGAAAGCAATAAAAAGCAAACCGTCATAAATTACTTTGCTTTCTTATTTTATGTGTAATCATAGCACTTCAGGAATTAATGGTATATTAAAGAAAATTCTCTATAGTGGCTATTCCAGGAATTGGAGATTTAAAAGTAACATTGGAGATACTGTTTTGAAATTTTTACATTTCCACATGACTTGGATTTTTTTTTTTACTTTTGTAATTAAAAATACATATTTAATATTCTGAAAGTATAAATCAACATTGTTCAATAATAGAACTATTTTAGTGTCTACCTTGTAAGCAAAATCAAAGAAATAACTGGCTAAACTTTGAGCCAATGTTCAAATTTTGAATTATGTACAATCATTTCAAAACCCAGTGTGATACACCTTTAGAAGCATTTATATGAACTTTTGTTAAGTTGGGCTTTACTTAACACAATTATTTTTGCCCAAAACAAGCATATACTTGTTTTGTGACATGGCTATAACAAATGGAAGGGATTTTATATTATCAATTATAAAACCTGGTCTTACCACATTGTTGTAGTGGTTATACTATCTATATAGGATTCCTGGTTGTGATTAACTTACACAGAAGGTATCCACCTACACCTCTTCAATGTCAGAAGTTTTTCCCAAATCTAGATTACAATGGGGTTACAGACCAATTCTTTAATTCTCTACTATATCACATCCAGGTCACCACAAATTTAATCAACTACTTTAAACAGAAAATTTAAGTTGTAAGGAAAAGAAGATCTATATATGAAGGTTATAGGTAGTCAGCACAGTCATTATATTAGGTTAAATTAATGTTAAGAGGCCTCTCAAAATGTCAACTATCCAGCTTTAGATTAACTGGCTTCTTGTTAGTAAACATCTTTAGATAACTCAGTTCCTCTTTTTTTTTTTTCTAAGATAGATAGATAGATAGATTTACGTATTTATGAGAGAGAGAGAGAGAGCACAAATGCAAACTTGGGGGAGAAGGGGGGGAGGGGCGGCAGGGAGAGAATCCCCCAGAAGACTCACTGCTGAGTGCTGAGCCCTAGCAGGGCTTGATCCCAGGACTCTGAGATCATGACCTGAGCCAAATCAAGAGTCAGAGGCTTAACCAACTGAGCCACAGAAGTGCCCCAATTGGGTTTCTTCTTGTGAACCTACAGGGGTATAGTCTCTGTTGCCCCCTATTAAATACCTTTATATTTTCTCCAGAATCTTTTAGATATATTTACCTTTTTCTTCAAATTTAAATGAACTATGCACATAATCTGGGATAAGGGAATTCTATTACATAGTCAAACATCTGATTTCTATAATGTAAATAAACAAAAACTAATTGTATGAGCTGCTATATTTTTACAGAGACTAATCCAGCAACTGAACTTCATTTATTCCTGTTAACACTCCTTAAACTAGCTTATTGTTTACAATAAAGCATAGTAATTAAGTAAATCAACTGCATTGCTGATAACCATAATAGTGTGCTTTGATCTCCTGCTCAAAAAAGCAAGATAAGGACAAATCTAACACATATAACTAAGGTAATTCTGTAAAACAGGTTATATATAAATACATTTATGCATCATGCATACATGTGTGTATTCATATAATAATGGAGACTGGAAAGAACTTAAGAATTAGGGAAATTCCCTATAATTAAATTTATATTTTGGAAAATTTATTTTTTTGATCTGACCATCAAAAGGGAGATCATTATTCATGACATAGAGAAGAAAGGCTACAGAGGGAAAACAGGCAGTTTTTGTTTCTTTGAGCTTCATGTCATTTTAGGGTGGGAATAATAAAGCAACAGATGGAATTGATGACATCCTGAAGGAGAACTTTAGTAAAAGCAAAATAGAAACTTTGGTGCCATTAGAATGTCTTAATCAGGGGAAACACCGAGCTACTGAAAGCTTCTATTTCCACCTGTGGATAAAACAACAGAAACTTAACAATTCATAGCTTTCTCCATATTTATAAAATTCAAGAATCCCAGAACCCATTAATCGGTTAATCCATAGGCAACCCGGGTAGCTCAGCAGTTTAGCGCTGCCTTCCGCCCAGGGTGTGATCCTGGAGACCTGAGATCGAGTCCCATGTCGGGCTCCCTGCATGGAGCCTGCTTCTCCCTCTGCCTGTGTCTCTGCCTCTCTCTCTCTCTGTCTCTCATGAATAAATAAATAAAATCTTTAAAAAAATCGGTTAATCCACAAACTAAAAGCACTAAACATTTTATTGCGCTTGCCAACAGATATGACCACAAGCATCGCTGCATATAAAAGGGAACTGATTTGCTAAAATGTTTTTTATTCACAGTAAATTAAATACTGATTTCTGCGGATATATATAGCAAAGAAGTCTGACAATTTTAAAGAGCTTACATGCAATTGACAGGCAACCAAAATCAGTTGTACAACTTAAAAATCCATCTCATACACACTCATCTAATACGGTGTTATGTAGTTCAAGGTAAATACACATATTACTATCAGTTTAATCATTCCACCTATCCTTTGTTCAATAATTATATACAATAATCTATTTAATTGGTAAGGGTTTAATTATTTCAACACTATACTTTTTTTTTGGAAAAAATATCTGGGATATTTTCCTGTCCTCTTAAACACAATGTATTGAACACAATCCAACCTATCCTTCTACTTTGATAACTGAAGATGACCATAAAGAACTGGAATAATTACATCGTATTGGAACACAAGGATTTTTTTTTTTTTTTTAGTTCCTGAGTATATGGAGTCATTTTTCCACACATATTATTCTATTATTTTTTCTCTGCCCTTTCTTTCCTCTTCTTTTCTTTTTTTTCTTTATTCTTACAAGTATATATGTTAAGGGTTCTTTATTTCTTTTTTTTTTTTTTTTTTTTAAGGGTTCTTTATTTCATTGTTTGTTGCCAGCTAATATTGTCTCTCAGCTTTCAATATTTCTATCTCAAAAAGGTAATTCTTTACACATCTATTAATTTACACTTCCAAATGAGTATGAAGTTTGAAACCTTATGTAATTGTTTAAAAAAAGGTGTAAATTAGTTCTAAGAAAACTGTTGGAATGATACAGTGCTTAAAATTTTTCTCAGTGATTTTTTATATCAATTTTGACTGCTCAGGAACCTCCTTATTTCATTCTTTATTTATATTCTGTTCTAGATGGATAAGATTGCCGGATATTTAAATGACAGCCTACTGTGTAATAAAATTATATACTGAATTTGGGACACCATGATTAGTTGCAGGAAACACCAGACAGATGTAAAATGATACAATCTAAACTGATAAACATCATATAACATTTTATCTAAATTCATGCACTCATTTGTTCTTTGTTATTACACAATATCTGAATGAATGAGTTCAATCCTCTTCCCTTCATTTTCTAGACAAATACACATAAGCAGCCCTGTTCTTGGCTTTTTTTTGTTGTTGTTGTTGTGTTTTGTTTTTGCTTGTTTTTATTCAAAAGAATAATAATCTTATGGTGTTAAAAAATTATCAGTTCAGAAATGTTTGAAGCAAAAGAGAAAAAGCCCCACTTCCCTGCTCTCTCATTTCCATTCTCAGAATTAAAAATTACTAACACAAACTTAAACTTTAAAAAGATTTTGACAAATAAATAGTTGTATAACTCAATTTTTGAGAGATCTTTAAACAGAAAGAAGTTTTAAAACTCTGGGCTAAAATCAATCAATCAATCAAACTCTGGGCTAAGTTATGGAATTATTTTATCATATTTGGTCTATCACTGGCAATAGCAGTACAGCTTCAAGTGGGTAGGCATAAAGTTCTTCCAAATATTATAAGTTCAAGAGTTGTTATTATTGGGACACCTGGTGGCTCAGTGGTTGAGCATCTGCCTTCAGCTCAGGTTATGATCCCAAGGTCCTGGGATTGAGTCTCACATGGGGCTCCCTGCAGAGAGCCTGCTTCTCCCTCTGCCTATGCCTCTGCCTCTCTCTGTATGTCTCTAATGAATACATAAATAAATAAAATCTTTTAAAAAAAAGAGTTGTTATTGTGTAAAAAGCATGTGTGACTCAATTTTAAATCTCTTTATATTTTGAATTCCAATAAGGAACTCAACTTCTATTTAGGAAGAATTACATATAGAGTTTGCTGTCTTATTTTCAAAAGTGCTTTTAGTAGAAGTTTATTGAAAACTAGAATACTAGCATTTGATAAATAGTTATTCTGTACTTATTGCATGAGACATTATTCTAGGTACTTGGAAAACAACCACAGACAGGGAAAGGAAAGACAAAACAAAACAAGAAGAAAAACAGAAACAAAAACAAAATAAAACCCTCTCCTCAACTCATATTCTAGTGAGAAAACAAACAAGCAAGTAATATGTATAGTATATTAGGCACTACTAAGGAATAGGAAAAAAAGGAATAGAAAAAAATGCAAAGAAGATAGTATCAAAGAAGTTACATTTTTGAATGGATGGTCAAGACAAGAACTTGTTTGGATTTTGGGAAATTATATGAGGAAAATGAGAGAGGGAACCATTCAGATATATAGGAGAAAGCTATACAAACAGAAGAAACAGCAAATGCAAAAGTCCTGAGGCAGGAGTGTGCCTGATATGTTGTAGGTATAAAAATGTCAGCATAGCAGGTGAAAAGAAAGTAAGAGAGAAATGATAGGAGATGTGGGTAGAAAAGTGACAGAAAGTAGGTCATGGAGTTCCTTGTAGATGCTGTGTTGGCTTTTAGTCAAAGAGATACAGGAAGCCATGGGAAATTCAGAAGCTAAGTGTCATAGTCTGGTTTACATTTTAATACTCTGGTTTTTTAATTAAAAACAGATTAATAAGGAGGTAAAAGTAGAAGACAGAAGACCAGATAGAAGGTAATTTCAAAAATTCAAGAAAGAGAAAAGAATGGCTCTTTCAAGTATGCAAGAGTGCAGGTGTTAATATGTCACCAGATTCTAGATATATTTTGAAGAGAGAGCCTTAGAATATTTGGCATTTGGATGCACACTCTAAGAGAAAGAAGTCAAATGTTTATCCTGAGTAACTGGAGGAATCTAACTGCTATTTACTGAGATAAGGTATAAATTTGAGAGTAATCAACAAGTTCCATTAAATAAATAATGAAAATGGATATGATTGTAGATACACAAAGAGATGTCCTAAAACTCAGCCCTAAAGTGCACTGTAACATTTGGAGTAGAGGAAGGGAGGAAAAATGAACAAAAGAATGAGAAAACCAGAAAGGTAAGAGGAATTGTGGTGTCACAAAAATCAAGTTAAGAAAATATTTCAGGAAAAAAAAAAAGATCCTCTATGTGAAATACTGTTGATAGATTAAGTAAGATGAAAACTAAAACGTTGAGCATGCACCATGGGAGTTCTTTTTGACCTTTATAAAAGTTGTTTTCAGAAGACAGCAAGTTCAAATGCCTGACCAGAATGGTTTCAAGGAAAGATGAAGAAAATTACAGAAAGCAAAATGTAGCCGCACTTGTAAGAAGTATTTTCCTCATAAAGGAAAGAGAAATCAGGGTGGTAACCAGAGGAAAAAATGGGGTCCACAGAAAGTTTTTAAAGATGGGAGAAATAACTATATCCTTGGTTTCCAGTGATACATCAAAGAGGAGAGAATTGTGAGGCCAATGTCTTTAAAAAAAAAAGTGAGAGTAAATGGCATCAGACTGTTAGATCAAAAGCATGAAAAGTCCATACTTTCGCACATAGGGGCACAAATGACAGTAAGTGTGTGGGTGCGATGATGGGAACATCTAGCCCAACACAGATAAATGCGTTGTAAAAACTGAAAATCTGGAAGTGTCATATTTTCTTAGGGTATCATCTAAAGACACTAATGCTCAGATATGTAATCACAAAATACATTAACACAAGTGAGCATCTTGTAAGACAATCTGCATAATATCGTTTACATTTTTTCTAATACCCATGACAGTTTGACATCTACATCCTATGTTGTCATTGAAAAAGTCTTCAGTTATATATTAATGCTTCATTAGCTCACTTTGCTTAGAAACAAGACATCTGCAGATTTATTCATTTAATGTGAATAAACATCATGTGATAGGAGTTTGTGCCAAAGTGATACCACATAATCTGTAAAGTTCTAGGGCCCACTTACTAATATGTTTAATTACAACTGGGTACAAGCTTCCTATTAATCTTCTTATTTTAGGTATGGATCCAAGGAAACAATAAACCGAAGCTTGAACTGTAACTTTAAAGAAAAAAATATTTAAAATTGCTGAAGTAAATGAAAATTGAGCGAACATCTCTAAATTCTACTCAGTAGTTGTTTGTGAGAGAATGTGAAAAACCATAATTAACTGGATTCTAATGCATTTCTTCCTCATCAGTTCTTCCATTATATACATTTTTTAAAAATCAAGAATAAGTAAGTAAATTTGCTTCTCTTCTCCAATGGAATCAATGTTTTTCACATGTTTATGTACATAGTAATTACGTAGGATTTATTAAAATGCATATTGTTATTATCCAATAGATCTGGAGTAAGGTTTATCATTCTGTATTTCTACAAGGTCTCAAGTTTATGTCCATTGCTACAGGTCAACAGAGCACACTTGAAGTAACCAAGCTGTAAAGCACTATGTCTTTTGGCATTTGCACCGAAGTCAAGATAATAAATTAGTTATGTCATGCCTGATTATTTGGGTTTCCTTTTAAAAACAGAGTTAAATAGAATTGAAAAAAAAATATTTAGTTTATTGTAGATATGTATATTCCTGGAAAAGTATATTAATACAGATATACAATTCCAGAGCCTCCTTAAAATGTTACAGCCTCTCATTAAAAACAAACAAAATTCATAACAATCCCTATATCCAAAAAACTTACTCCTTATTTTATTTACCAGATTATTGTCTACAGCACAGAGCCTAATTTTACACCAATCCACTCATTAAATAACAAAAATCAAAGGAATGGAGATTAAGTTAAAATGCAGACATCTATGTTGGATCTGACACACTGAATCACACTACAAAGGGAACAAAACAAATAGCATTATTTAAAATTGCAATCCTGTAAGTGGCAATAAACGCTTTGTTATGACTCTGCTGTGCTGTTTTTCCCACACCTGCTCCCAATTGCCAGGTTAGACTGGCTCAATCTGCTCTACTGTGGGATCACAATCATTTGAACAAACCCCCTCAGGGCAGCAATATCCAGGCAGCCAACACTGTCTCAGAAGAGCCCCTAAAATGATTCCCCATGAATTTGTAATTTTGTTTATGTATATTAAAAGTACAGCATAGGAAAAATATAGCATACACTTATGGGAAAACTTTCTATGCTGCTTTCATAAAGCAATAAGATTTCTCTGAAATATTGTCAAAATTCAGGACTCACAGTGTTTATATGTTAGAAGAGGATAAGGAACAGGGAGGTCATAAAGGTCCAATTTCAGAAGAATTGTCATTCCAGAAGGCTAGTTCCTATATATCACCCTCACAATTTAAGACTCAAACAACCAAGTGTACAGTAAATATTTTGTCATATGTTGTTAGTGAGAGAGTTACTCTCTAAGAAAGAGTACTCATTTTATTAGAACATTCAGATACTATTTAAGAGCCCAGCAGAGTAATCCATTCTACCATAGATCATTTAATAGTTACAGGACTACATCTTAATCTTCACACACGTATACACGTATGTAGCATACAAAGGAAGCATACACACACATTATTTATGGCATCAAATGAGGTAAAATAAAAGCTCAATATCTTATAATACTTTATATATTAATGACATCTTTCTCACTGTTTTACATTATGTGTACCCATGAAAATAATATCACTAATTACCATCAAGACGAACAGAAATAAAAGTAATGGCTTACCACAATGACCAAAAAGGCCACTCTCCAGAAGATTATGTTTATATATATACATAATACAATAAAATCAATCATTCTGCTGGAGGTACAGAAAAGGCTCACCCTTTAATAAAGTAGCTAATTCAGCAAATTTTCAGTTTTTAACTAATACAACTCCATTCCCCTTCCCCAACATAATATTATGCAGCAAAGGGCACAGTTTACTTAATCTGCCAATTATTTTTAATATACAATTAAGAAACCTGGAGTAAATATATGAATGAGAACTTTTGGAGTATTAAGCAAAATACACTATCAGCTCTTGGTTCAACAGTATTTAAGAATATTTTAACTCTTCCACATTACTGGGTATGCATATATATAGAATATTTCGTGACATTTAACATAGGTCATGTTTATTTATTTTGCTAAAGAGAGCTCTGACTTCTTTCCCACACATGATCTTATTTGGCTGTCACTACTGCCTTCATAAAATAATGCATGAAAATTGCTTAGGTAACTAGTAATTTCTATTAACATATAAAGCATTATTATTTTTGGTTTTATTATTCAAATAATTTGCCTTATCACAGCCACCACCATCACCATCATCATCATCTTATTATTTAGGGAATGACATCAATCATCTTGTTGTTGGGTAGGTTAAGTCAAGGGGAAATTAGTCTGATGGTCAGAAACAAAGAAGAACGGTAGGTAATAGTGCCAATGTGGGAATAAAATAGAGAAGAAAGTTATGCGCACTCCTTGGAAAATATTTTCCCGAGTTGGAAGAGCAGTGGGTTATTATTAAATATTTATTGAGGACCTATATGTATTAAGCACTATGTTTCATTTAATTTACCTAATAACTCCCTAAAATAGCTATTGTTCTCATATTGTCCATGAAAACACAGAAGGCAAAGTCAGCCTTTTATCTATGGACTAATGAGTGGCAGAACCAGGACTCCAATTGGATTCACGTGACTCCAAAACTTACATATCCCACAACTTGATGATCTCTTGAAGTTAGCAAATTTGACAGATAAAATCTTGCGATAGCCTATACAAATACCACCAAATATTACATTTGTGTTTAGAAAGTGGGAATCTGGGGAAGCCTGGGTGGCTCAGTGTAGAGCGTCTGCCTTTGGCTAAGGGCATGACCCCGGTGCCTGGGGATTGAGTCCCACATTGGGCTCCCCGTAGGGAGCCTGCTTCTTCCTTTGCCTATGTCTCTGCCTCTTTTTGTCTCTCATTAATAAATAAAATATTTTAAAAAAAGAAAAGGAAAGGAAATAGGGATCTGTAGCAAATTGTATTCTAACAACTTAAATTCAAAGCTTATAGATGTCAGACTAAAATAGAACAATTTTGCTTGCAGTTAGGTAACGGTCTGTAATTGATTTTTGCTAACCTTTATACAATATGGAGTCTTAAATAAGTTTGGACTTTGTAGTCATTTGGCTCCAATATTTCATAATTCTAAAGTAATTAGTATTCACCCTTTCCCAGAGGAGATGAAGATTTTTCAGCAGTTGACAATTCTAGTGAGCACTCCTCGACAGATAGCAACCCAGATCATCTATTATTTAGTACTTCTTTCATTTAGTATTTAGTTTCTATACTTTAGAAATTAAATGTTAACTCTCATTTTCAGGTTCTTCATAAGGATATATTTCTTTACATCCCTGAAAAGGGGTTTTATTCAAGAAATAAAATACATTAAAACTTCAGTACCATAATCACTAAGACCCAGAAAGTTTAAACACCTTGGCTCAAAGCTGCATAAACAATCAGTGAATTGTGAGGAATTCACTCTAAATGCAATGTCATGCTTCAAACATAAAATTCAGTTCTCTCAATGAAGCATACAAACTCTTCTGCACTTCATAATGTGTATATTTGGTCTACAGTGGTAATCTAAGAAGAAATACATTAAGTTCCCAGTTGTAAACAGAATCTCATTAAATGCATGAATATGTAGAAAAATGTGAAGAAAGCATGGTCTGGTAATTAAGGGACTGGATTGTCAGCCGATAAAAGTGGCCCCCAGTCTGTCACTAACTCAAGTGTTTGTCCTTGAGAAAATATCCTCACTAATCCATAAACCCTCAATTCATCCTGCTCAAAACTAACCAACCAAACAAAAAACAAAATAATTCTGCTGTTCAGAATGTGTTTGAAAATATCTTAAAACTCTAGTGTATGAATTATCACTTGTGCACAAAATTGTTTATAGGAATGTTAGTATCAATGTAATTTAAAAAGTGAATATGTAGTTATGATATATCTCCTTACTGAACAAAAATAGATTTCTTTTCAATTTAAGGGTTTTGAATACCACTAGCCTTGAATAGCTTCATGTACTATTTGTAAAATAATATTTTTGTTTTAATCTTTTCAAAACTTTCTCAATGAAGATTCCTCTTTAGTTACATTAGCAAATGCTAGAGACAAAAAATTGAATATATAAATACCCATTAACAAATTCAAAATTTATTTTGAACAAACCTAATAAGAGAATTTTAACAATAATGAAAAATATCATCCACTGTCTCAGGAAGAATAGAATATTAAATGATAAATAGCTCACATTTTAAAGGGGTAAACAAATATTGGTATCTGAGTTATAATTTCTAAAAATCTTTACATTGTGTATAACTATATATTATTTGATAACTGAAAACTTATAGTCTCTAATTCCCTGAATGCCTTTTTAAAAAAGATTTATGTATTTATTTTAGAGACAGAGAGAGAGAGAGAGAGAGAGAGAGAGGGAAGAGGAGTGGAGGGAGGGGCAGAAGGAGAGAGAGAATCTACAAGGAGACTCTCCACTGAGTGCCCAGCCTGGGGCTGATCCCAGGATGCTGAGATCATGATCTGAGATAAAACCAATAGTTGGACACCTAACTGAGCCACCCAGATGCCCCAGCCTGAATGTCTTCTGTATTCACCCTTGAATCGTATCACTATTTCAAAAACTTCACTAAATAAATAAAACTCCAAACAATACATAACATCAAATTGCATCCCAGAGTAGCTCTGCTGAATTATTGTCTGTAATATATTTAGGTAATAAAAGATAATTTAAAAAAAATTCATTACAATAAGCCAGAAAAAAACTCACCATTTTCTCTTTAAAAGTAATTAGATTTGAATAGATCATTGAAACTACCTAGTTAAAAGTGCCTAAGTAGTATAATCTAGTTCAAAATAAGTGTTTTTGGAAATTATTTAGCTGACACATAACTAATGCTACTACCTGCATTTCTAGTACCTTTTTTTTTTCAGGGCATGTAAAATCCATGAATCGGTATACATAATTTTGATAAATACTAACAGTATATCTTCCATTTAATTTATTACACATAATGCCTAGGCCTCAAACAATGATTATCTGAAAAGAAAGTTATCAGGAAAGTTAAGAAAGTTAAGAAAATTAAGAAACAAAATTTGATTTGGAAGTCTATAGACATTTTTACCCTATCATGAAATGCACTGAAAGAACAAAAGACGAATTTAGAGATGGATACCAAAATGCCAATTGTAGCATTTAGAAAGATGTCTACTATAGAATTCTTGAAACTTTTATGTATATTTGAAAACTGTTATAATAAAATGTTGGAAAAAATAGAATCCAATTAATGTTCTTTATCAGATCATTAAATTTTGTAATATATGAATGTCAATATTATCTTTAGTGTTTGTCACTTTCAACATGAGTATTAAAATAGCAAACTAAAAAAAAAAAGACTTAAAAAATCTATTAAACAACACTTCCTCTCTCCACATTATAAATTATACTTTAAAAGCTATTCTGAGACAAGTACTTGGAAAGCCAATGGGCCCCCCTCCCAACACACACATACCCACTTAAGTTGAGAAATTCCAGGTACAGCCCATTAAATGCTCTGACCCAAACTTAAGAAAGCAGCCCTTGTTTAAACAATGACTTTTGTTCCTCTTACTGAAAATTAATGAGTAAACCATGTGAATATATTTATTGGAAAGAAGAAATAAGGACACATATAGGGCTCTGTTGCTTTAAAAAATAAAATATATTTTGTATAACTGAACCAGCAGAAACTCATATAAAATGTTTTCATTGATTAAAAGTTTATTTAGTGAGTTCCAGTTTATAGAAATTACCCAAAAAAAGAAAGAGGGAGAGAGAGAGAAAGAAGAAAGAAAGAAAGAAAGAAAGAAAGAAAGAAAGAAAGAAAGAAAGAAAAAGAAAGAAAGAAAGAAAGAAAGAAAGAAAGAAAGAAAGAAAGAAAGAAAGAAAGACAATGAATTAATTCTAGGTTTTTAAGTGCCTTTGTTCAATTGTGCAAAATTAATAGTACTACTCCTCGATTGTAAGTCCTACGTTTAAATGGTATAATTTTAGAGGCTCCTGGGTGGCTCAGTTAAGTGAGTTAAGTGTCTGGCTTCAGCTCAGGTCATGATCTAAGGGTCCTGGGATCCAGTCCTGCATCTAGCTACCGGCTTAGCAGGGACCCTGCTTCTCCAATTCCTCTCCTTCTGCACACCCTCCTCCCCCAACTTGCTCATGTTCTGTCTCTATCTCTCTCTCAAGTAAATAAATAAAATCTTAAAAAAATATATGGTATAATTTAAATCAATGAGAAGAATAGCAGAGTAGAATAAGAAATCCACTTCTTACACAGATATATAGGGGGAAATCTGCCTAATAGAATGTCCACCTTAAAAGAGATAAGACAATGGGGATCTTTGGGTGGCTCAGTGGTTGAGTGTCTGCCTTCAGCCCAGTGCATGATCCTGGAGTCCCGGTATTGAGTCCCACATTGGGCTCCCTGCATGAAGCCTGCTTCTCCCTCTGCCTGTGTCTCTCCTTCTCTCTCTCTCTCTCTCTCTCTCTCTGTCTCTCACAAATAAATAAAATCTTTAAAAAAAAGATAGAGATAAGACAAAATTAAAATTTTATTTTTTGGTGAAAATATCTGAAAAATGGAGTGGGGGAATATGGTATGCTTGAGAAAACTAGAAAATCAGAAGACAAACGGATCCTTGTGGAGCAGGAACAAGAAACAAAAGAGCAGAGAATTGGAGAAAATAAAAAATAGGCTTAAGTTAGTACTGCAATTTGAAGTTGGTAGGATTACATACCTGAAGGCATGTAAATTATTAGAGTTAGGAAAAAAAATTTGTAGTGGACCAAAAAAATCAGTCTACATCATTAGTTTACTTTCACATGTTCATAGTGCCATCAACAGTTTGTTACATAATGACAGGGATTAAGATGGTAGGCTCCCTTTTTAAATGTTTATACAATTGGCTTCAAGTGATTATTTGAAGAAAAGGGTGACAGAGAAATGGGAAATTATTATTTTGGAAAAAACTACAAATTGCAAATTAAGGCTTAGATGCAGATATGAGTAAAATTTAAGTATATGTAGTAAAAACTAAAGTGGACTAAATTTGGACCCAGAATGAGAAAACCAAAGGCTCTAATTCTGACTTTACTTAGAAAAGGCACATCTCCTCTTTTAAGCTACTTTCATCTCTGCAAAATGAGTTGCTCTCTCTGAATGTTCTAAAGAGCCTTTCTTCATATAAAACTTCAGGTTTCTATCTGCCAGATTATCCAGAACACTTTATGGATGACCAAGATGCTGCTTGCTTATACAAAGAGATCATAACTCTCCCTCCCCCTATCTATCTATCTATCTATCTATCTATCTATCTATCTATCTCTCTATATATATATATGATAATATGCAGAGATATTGGGGGGAAAGGACAGGAATCAAATAGAAAGGAAATGAGATATTCTTCATGGGTTAAAATACAGATGGTAATAAGCAATTTGTGAAAGCCATTCTTAGGTAAAATTAAGTAAAGGAAGTTTAAACACAGAGATAAGGACAAAAAAAGTTAACATCAGCATCATCTCTATATACCTAAAAAAAATAATCTATAAAAATAGAAGGATTTAGGAAGTAAGTAGGTATTGCCTTTGAGAAAAGAAATCCCTATCAGATTCCAAATTAAGGTTTAATTTTTATAAAATAAATTAAAATACTATGCAATAATGTTAGTCAAAGACTATCTTAGGAAAAGACGTTAGAGAGAATGAGAGAGAGGCAGAAACAATCCACATAATGATGACTTGATTTATGAGGAATCAAAAGCTGTTCAACATTCAGATGTTTTAATGACTTAGCAAAGTCAAGAAGGGTAGTAATAAAGGCACAACTTCATAAGAGCTTTGTGTTTTAATCTTATTTTGCAAGAGAAATAGTAAAAGAACTCATGTATTTTGGTCAGTGGGATTTTTGTTTTGTTTTATAGGAAAAGAAAAGATAAAAGCAAAAGTAAATTCTGTTTTGGGGGGATCTTAAGATTGTAAAATATGGGAGAGGCTCTTTAAGAAGAGTATAAAATTAAATTTACAAAAAGAGATACAAATGTAAGTATTTTAATAACAATGTAAATCCCAATAAATCAGTTATTTTATAAACCTGACAAATGACAAAAACATATATTCCATACACACAAAGAAATGGTATATCCTTAATTATTGATGTATACAACTCCATAATATTATTTCGTATTTTTCATCTGTGTACTCTGATCATCTCTTTACATGACTAAGTTTGCAAAATCATTTTCTGTAGGAAATCCAAAGGGATAATTCAGATTTTCCTTTCTCCTATAGATAGTTTTTATAAGTTTCTCTTAACTTCACAACCTATTATTGGTAATGCTATGTAAATTGTTAGAGTTGCTGTCAACCTTAGGAAAATGTCTATCAAGATTTTTTCCATATGAGCTGTATGATGCAGAATTTTCCACAGAATAGCTTCTGCTCCACATACTTCAAGTCTTGTTTCTCCTCCACTACCCACATATATCCATAGTCAGGCTCCATCATGCATACAAATACCTTTCTATCACCTTTGGCCTGCCGTTTTGTAATATCAAGGGTGTGTTTTGGAGGAAAAAATCAGAATAGGGAGTGAGATCAATGTTACCTAATTGTGGTTAAAATATCTATTACAAACTAAAAAAAAAAAAAACCCTCATATGATTTTGTAAACCCATTGTATGGTCCCTCCTAATGCTTTGAGAGAAAGTAGCCCAGTTTAGTGTTGCAGTAAATTTACCTCTGAATACAAGTAGCTTTAGGTAAGATAAGAAATAGAAGGAAGAAAATAACAAATTTCATTTTAGAACCATATAAAGGTATGTGTGAAGTGCAGTGTAAAGTTGGACCCACAGAATCATATAATTTGGCCTCAATTTATACTGAGGAACACAAATAACAAGAAAAATATATTAGTTATTACTTAGACCTAAAGATACATCAGGAAACACCAAACAAGAAATAAATACTTCAGAAATCTCCTGGTTAATTATACCTATTCACAATTACTACTTGTAGTGGGTTGAATACTGTCCCCTCCAGATTCATGTGACTTTATTTAAAATAAGGTGATTTTGCAGATTTTATTAAGGTAAGGATTGAGATAAGACCATAGTAGATTAGAGTTGGCCCTTAATCCAGTGCAAATATCTTCCTAAGAAACAAAAAAGAAGACAGACAGATGCAGACAAGAAGGCCATGTGAAGATGGAGGCAGAGACTATAGTGGTACATCTACAAGCCAAGGAATGCCAAGGATTGCCAACAACAACCAGAAACTGGACAGAAATGTGGGGCCATATCGACCTGACAGCTTTCAGAGGAACCAAACCTACCAGGACCTTGATTTGGGACTTCTGGCTTCCAAAACCAAGGGACTAATTTTGTTGTTTCAAGACACTCAGTTAGTTATGGCATCACCAGGAAACTAACACACTATCTTTTCAGAAAAATATCTCCAAAATGGTTGCCATAACAACAGATTTGTGTATTGTATCTTTATATGCATGCCTAAGAACCCACAGAATAATGGGGCACCTGGGTGGCTCAGTTGGTTAAAAAAACAACTCTTGATCTTAGGTCATGATCTCAGGGTCATGAGGTCTAGCTCTACGTCATACTACTGGTTGGATGTGGAGCATTCTTGAAATTCTCTCTCTCCCTCTCCCTCTGCTCCTGAACCCCTAATCCCATTCTCTCTCTCACACACACTCTCTACCAAAAACCAACCAAACAAACAAAAAACATGGAATAGAGGGGTTCCTCTCAGGATATAGCAAAAACATTTCAGAGTACCACCATGCTTTAAATTGTGTTTCTGCAGTCCCATTAAAGCTGAATGTGTTACATATTTAAGTAACTGAGATAATTAAATAGGAAAATGACTGATGTGTTGTTTCTGGAGAAAGCTTACAACTCTATAAGGTAAATCCTTTTTCTATGAGCAATATTAGAAAATACAATAAAATCTTAATATTTGATTTGATATCATTTTCTAATTTTCAAAATCTTTTAATGTGTCATAATAAATAAGAGCCAGATAACATGTTAATTGTCCATCCGGGGGAGAGAAACCAAAAAAATAATATTTAATCACTGGAATCACCTCTTTCCCCCCATAATTCTATTCCCTCACACTCTCTTTTTACATTGCATGCCAAGATTTTAATAGCATCTTAATAATCATTTCTGAGATGCCACTGTAATTGTTAGACCTTTTTATTGGTTAATAAGTATCTGCAGCTTGTCCACCCTGCTAAATGTTAAAGTCATAGAGGGCAGTGGTCATGTCCTATGCAACTTTTTCTTCACTCACAATGCCTATCATGGTGTTGAATATGTATTAGATATAGATGCTTAACTACCTTGAGGCTAGTTTGTTATACCAACAATAATGCTGATGCCTCTACAGAAGGGCATTCACTTTCAGAATTCCTTCAACTGTAAAGAACTACAGAACAATCTATTTGAGAATATTTGCATTTGTGTTAGTTCAAAATTAAATCTAAATGCAATCTGTTTATATAGAGTTCTATAGTTCTGCAAGTGGCTTTCCTTTCATCAAGGAAAAGCTCTAGTTGGTCATATTTAACTGTGCTGGTGGAAGGCCAAGGAAAAGCTCTTCATTAACATATATTCAGTAATTACCAAAGGCACATAGACACATCTCATTTCTACCCTGCCATTATGTTCACTGGCCTGGAAAATGGGATTGGGCCAAGTGGAACTGTCCCAAGCACATGCACTGTATATGCCTGGAAGGAGAATCATACAGTGTGCTCTATGGACAAGGAGTGTGTGTACCTCAACAACTCTCCCATGAACAAAGTTCAGTCAAAATTATCAAGATAGGGATCCCTGGGTGGTGCAGCGGTTTGGCGCCTGCCTTTGGCCCAGGGCGCGATCCTGGAGACCCAGGATCGAATCCCACATCGGGCTCCCAGTGCATGGAGCCTGCTTCTCCCTCTGCCTGTGTCTCTGCCTCTCTCTCTCTCTCTCTCTCTCTCTCTCTCTCTTTGACTATCATAAATAAATAAAAAAAAAATTATCAAGATAGTCTTCCACCATACATTCTCATTCTGCTTTAAAATATGATTATATTAAATATGGTATTTAACAAAAGAATGATTTTGAATCCTTAAACCCACAAATATTGTGAAATAGGAATAAACCTCTTTCTCCCATGTTCTACTTTATGCATTAATCTGAGAGGAATAAAAGAACTCTGAATATTACGGATAGAAACTTTTCATGAAAAAATCTTTAGTTCCTTAAAGGTAGGTAATAGGCAATAGAAATAAATAGAATAGAATATATAAAAATAGGTAATGGAAATCAGCCTTAGTAAATCACTATATGATTATGATTTACTAAACATTTATATTGTTTATGATCCTAAATAAGCAATAAAAAGTTATCTGCAGGCTCATTAAAAACCCTTTTTCTAAAATAAATAAATAAATAAATAAATAAATAAATAAATAAATAAATAAAATAAAATAAAATAAAATAATAAAATAAAATAAAATAAAATAAAATAAAACTCTTTTTCTCAAAAAAACTCTGGGGGCTCCTGGTGGTAATGTTCCCTCATGTTTCTACTTAATAATGGAAATGGAACTTGACTATTGTTGGCTATCTCCTATTGGTTCTTGGCTTCCCCTGAATACTGTCCCCCACCCCCATGGGTGGAGAGGACACAGAGCGTGGATTCTGCAGAAAAGGCATAAGGGTAAATATGGTTTACTGGTTCATTTTGTCAACACACATTCAGGGCTCAAGTAAGTCCATTTAGGTCAGGAAAATAAGATAAAAAATATCAAGCTCCTGCCCTTGAGAAGCCCACAATCTAAATAGACAACAAGACCTAATACATATCATACGTATTTTTTACAATCTCTGTGCCATGACATGCATATGTAATTGCACCATGGGAGTGCAATAGAGATAAACAAACAAAAGCAGCAATGATTTTACACTGTCTGAAAGGTCATGGAAGCTATTCTCAAGGAAGTGAATTATTACACATGTAGAAATATCTCCTATGATATGCCTAATTCACATTTTTAAATGTTGCTTTTTATAATAATCAAAAGGCACAAATCCATTGGTTATATCATTTAAAAAATTACTAGAGAAATGCTTTGGCAGAAGAGTGTAACATTCTCACATATATTTCGGCACATAGATTTAAGGACTTTTATCATTATTTCAGAGTATAGATCTATGAAGTGAAGAATGGCTTCCCGTTGCTCTCCCACTTTAATCACCAGGATGACACAAGACACAAAGAATTGGTTTCAACAAGTTCAGAGTTAGTAAAGAAACTGGGGCAGGGATTTAGGCCTTACTATCTCTTGAGCTAGCCTGGATGGTCAAACACAGGATTTCCGACTACCTGTGTTAGTCAAAAGACCTGTGTATTGAAAGTTCATCCAATATTCTTGTACAATGAGAATATTTTTGATGTTGTCCCAAGCAGAGGATTCTATCACAAGAGCTAGCCAATTAAATTTTCCCTTTCATAATGCTTTTGTATTAAAAAATAAGACTATGATAAATATTTTTGCTTTATCTTTCATCAGTTTAATAGCTCACTTCTTTATTCTCAGTTTAAAATATTTTTCCCTCTGCCTCTCTCTGTGTCTTTCATGAATAAAAAAAAAGCTAAAAAAATAATAGTAAAATAAAATAAAATCTTTTTTTTTATCAATTGTGAATACAGATCTATAATTATAGTCACTTTCTAGTAGAAGATTGGTACCAGGTGATATATAAATAAATTAGCCAATAAAAGGTTTTAGGCTGGGATCCTAGAGAAAGTAATCTGAGTAAATATCAGAATATCAATGTCATTTTTTTCTAGATATAACTTAATAACAGTAAAACAGAATGTATGTCCTAAGAAATATATTTATGTATCCTGTCCTAAGTAGCTTACTTGCCACAAAGAGTAAGAAGAAAGTAGAGTCTGTCCCATTTGCTGTAGGGTTTCTGATGTTTCCTTAAAATACATGTATCTGTTCCTCTCTTCACTGTTCGAAGATGACACTATCCTGAGTCTCACTCAGCATTAAAAAATTATAATGAGTAGATCCCAAAACTTAGTAATATAATTTAAAAGACAGGAAAAAAATAAAAGACAGGAAAAATAGATTGAAAACTGAATTTGCAAAATATACTCCATGATGCAAGAAAATTATTTGCCTAAACTGCAAGCCAACAGACTGTATCTAATTCATCAATTACTTTGTCTTTGTGAATTAGTTTAAAAGTAGGTGGTAAGTGATCAAACACAGTTTAAATACAAAGCCAGCAAAGAGTCCATGGGGTTCTTTTATGAATCAAAGTTTTTACTTCTCCATTGTCCCATGTGTTACTGTAACCACTGAAGCGGCATATAGCATATAGGACACAGAGAGCCACTCTGCTAATCGGTCCCCACAGACCTGATGGTGCACTTTGCTGCAAAAGCAATTTTCATTTCGAACTCCAATACCCTTTAAGAGAACACCAGTGCTTTAAAAATAATCATATCATGGTTTGAGTGACTTAGAGGCTCCGTTTCAATTGCATGCACCCCCCTCCTCCTCTGTTTCTCTCCTTCCTCCTTCTGATGCCCTTAACTTTATGCCTAGAGATGAAATTCCTTTTACCTTTTCCCCCCTAAAAACTAATACTGGGAGAAGGGATATTGTTATTGGAGACATGAAGGAATATTTCTTTTCTCAATTACCTTTTCTTTGAGATTAAGATATAACCATCCAAAGGGAATGACTTTTAATCAGATATTTCTGCCTCAAGCCAGAAGAGTTTCCCCCCAGTTTTATGGAGGAAAGTCTCCACCAAAAACCAAGTAAGAACTGTTGTTGCAAAAGAGAACACTAGAAGTTGTTTCAGTCTAATTTGCTGGTTCTCTCCTGGCCCTTGCTCAGTGGGTTCTAGAGAGACTTCTGATTTTTTAAAGTGAGATCTCAAAGCAGTTACCTATTGAAACTACTAATCTTTCACTACTGCTGCTGAGAATACTTCCAAATGGAACTGCATGGCTCACACACGAGGAGATCATCCTAGAGATGAAGTGCTGAAAAGAAAAAGCCTCGTTCTCTAACTGAAGAGTAATATTGGTGACAGGATTATTATTATTAGTGGAATACTTTCAGAATATTTCTTCAGGCTAAGAAAAAAGATTTTAAAATGAAGAGAATACCTGCCAACTAAGTTTGAAATTTAAACCACAGCTACTGGGCAGCCCCAGTGGCTCAGCAGTTTAGCGCCACTTTTAGTCCAGGGCATGATCCTGGAGACTCGGATTGAGTCCCACGACAGGTTCCCTGCATGGAGCCTGCTTCTCCCTCTACCTGTGTCTCTACCTCTCTCTCTCTGTGTGTCTCTCATGAATAAATAAATAAAATCTTTTAAAAAAAGCACAGCTACAGTAGCTACAATTAAAAATCAGGCTTTTAAATTGAAAAAGGTAAAAAAAAAAGTGAAAGAGAGATCATATTCGATTTTGCTCACAAAATCAGATATTATCCCCATAAGGTTTTTAACTTTGGTTTATTTATGTCAAAATTAATGAACAAAACCTATACTAATACATAATTTTATACCTAGTATATACCTGAAGTTTGGAGACTTTGAAATCTAGATTTAGCAGATAAACAAATGCCTAAATATTCAGTGTGGTGGTTGATTAGATGCTAGTCAGAGCTGGTCTAAATTACAGCTGTGTACACACTGAGTATAAAAATGCCAAAATATTGCACACCACCAAATTTGGTTGCCTCTTGCTCAACAAGCCTTAATCAAATGGGAAAAGCTAAATTGAAGAGCTGCTTTGTGAACATGCATTTCAATAAACCATAATGTTTGTGAAATCAGATATGAAAAAAGAAGATATCAATAAAAAGAAAATAATTCCCCCATGAAAATTACCCATTTATCCTATTTCAAATACAAATTTAGTCAATATTACTGCATGCTGATGTGTAATAATAAAAGCAAGATCCTAGATTGTATACAGAAGTTAAAAAAAAATAAAACTTTAGTAAGCCACATTTGAATAGGTCTACGTAAACTGGCAAGTTTACCTTAGCTTATTTCAATGTATAAATTTCAGGTGATTGTTTTAGTAGAGAAACTCAGAATTTGAATAACATGTTTTGGTTGATACAATTCGATAACATGCCTGCTCCCCTAACAAAAAAGCCCAAAGCACAACATTCTCATTCATTTTCATTTCTATACCTGGCATCATTAGATCTGGCACAGGAAAATAATTATATAGCCCAATAGCAATTTAATCCTCATCTTAGAAAATTGTTAGTAGGTCAGGGATATATTCTGTGATAGCCATGTCAAAATATAGAGTAATTATTATTTACAATTATCTGAATCTCAACAGTGTGCTGTGCCCAATGTAAAATTAGTCTTTCAAACAGAAAGGGCTTAAACATCACCACAATACCAACTCTCAAATACAATTTCTAGTTAGCATGCTCTAGGAGAGGGTGGGAATCATAAAGGTTATCTCACAGAAGCTGGCTTAGGGAGTGAGCAGAAAAGTGTGTCTAAAATTATCAAATAGCCAAGAAATTTCACCATAATTCTCAGTACAATAATATGAAATTGGTGAGGAAGGAAATTGTTTTGATTACACTACCAACTTTGATCCTCTAATTTAATAAGATGAAGAAGACATTTTCAGAAAAATGGTATAAAATTTAATGTAACAAAAATCAAGGTATCATAGAAAACAAAGTAATGTAAAACTCTTTGTAGCTCTTTGAAACATTATTATGTGACATACCCACCTTAGTACAGTTTAATATAAATGTGTAAATATCTATGCATTTTGGCATATCTACCAAAATATGCAGGAACATATCTAAATACAGACATATTTTTGAAACAGGTACTATTATTATTTGAATTAATTCACATATGCATTTAAGTCTCCAATTTCAGGGTCAATGAACTTTTTTGCAAAAGGTCATATGGTAAATCAAATATTTTCAGGCCATGTGTCTCTGACATACCTACACAATCCTGTATTGTAGCATGAAAGCAGTTACTGAAAATTCATAATCAAATGAGTGTGACCATGTTCCAATAAAACTTTCATTTACAAAAACTGAACAACCAATGAGTCAATGAAGAAATCAAAAACAAAACAACAAAAAAAACATTGAGACAAATGAAAATTGAAGTAAAACATAACAAAACTCATGGGATGCAGCAAAAGCAGTTCTAACAAGGATATTAATAACAATAAATGCCTAACTCAGGAAACAAGAAAAATCTCAATTAAACAACCTACATTTACTTACACCTCAAGAGTGATGAAAAAAAAATTAAGCCCATGGTTAGTGGAAGGAAGAAAATAACAAAGATCAGAGCAGAAATAAATAGAATAGAGACTAAAAAGACAACAGAAAAGATCAATGAAATCAAGAGCTGGTTCTTTGAAAATATAAACAAAATTGGGAAGTCTTTAGCTAGAGTCGCCAAGAAAAAAAGGGAAGAAGGCTTTTAAGTAGGTACAAGTAAATAAAATAAGAAATGAAAAGGACTTTACAATGATAACATAGACACAGAAAGGATTATATGAGACTAGTATTAAAAATTATCTACTAATACCTTAAACAACTTAGAAGGAGTGGGTAAATTCTGAGACACATGCAACCATCCCAGACTAAATAATGAATAACCAGAAAATCTGCACAGACCAATTATTAGGGAGAAAAAAAAGCTTAAATCAGGAATTCAAAAACACCTTACAAACCAAAGTCTAGGGCTGATGACTTCACTGGTAAATTCCACCAACTGTTCAAAGATTAATACCAATCCTTCCTAAACTCTCCCAAAAAATAGAAGTGAGAACACTTTTAAACTTATCTCATAAGGTCACTGTTACCCTGGTACCAAAACAAATTAAGGATACCACACACACACACACACACACACACACAAAGATTATAGGACAACATCTTTGATGAACATAGATGCAAAATCCTCAACAATATATTAGCAAACTGAATGCAATAATACATTATGAGGAATAATAATTATAAGGATTGAGCACAATATGCTCAAGTGGGATTTATTCCAGGGATGCAAGAATGGTTCAGCATTCACAAATTAATCAATGTGATACACCATATTAACAAAATGAATAAAAATATTACAATCATCTCAATAAATGAAAAAAACCCACATTTGACAATATTCAACATCCGTTCATGATAAGAACTTCCAACAAAGTGTGTTTAGAGGGAATGTACCTCAACATAATAAAAGCCATATATGACAATTCTCCAGCTAACATCACACCCAATGGTACTAAGCTGAGAGCTTTTCCTCTATAATCATGAACAAGACAAGGATGCCAATTTTTACCCCTTACATATGGCATGGTATTGGAAGTTCCAGCCAGAATAATTAGGCAAGAAAAACAAAAAATTATCCAAATTGGAAAGGAAGAAGTAAAACAGTTACTATTTGGAGATGACATGATACTATATATGTAAAATAAACTCTGTAACTGTGTGTGGTGGCAGATGTTAACTAGACTTATCATGCTGATCATTTTGTAACATGCCACATCATTATGGAGTACACTTGAAACTAATACAGTGTCAGTTACACCTTAATTAAAAAATATTTTTTTTAAAAGTAACTACCATTTTAAAAATAAATCTTCTATTTACAAAGCAGGTGGCAGGCCAGATTTGATCCCAGGACCATAGCTTATCAAGCCCTATTCTGTTTCCATAACTAAAAGTGAGTTGAAAAAGTGTTCTATAAAGAACTATATAGTATTCACATCATATTTTGACCCCCTTTTTATTGAGCTAGCAATTCTGAAAGAAACATTAGAGGTCAATTAAAAGAATCCTAGAAAGGTGCTGCACAGGAAATGGGAGAGAGATTGGCTAAATAGGTGATGGCTCTTACTGAGGGCACTTGGGATGAGCACCAGGTGTTATACGCAAGTGATGAATCATTAAATTCTACTCCTGGAGCTAATATTTACTATCTTTAACTAACTAGAATTTAAATTAAAAGTTGAAGAAAATAAAAGAATCTTAGAGAATCTAATTTATCTTAAATCTTTCATTCAGAGAAGAAATTAGTTCAAATTATCTAATTTGTATTGACCTTTCCATTTTTGATGGTCTTATACAAAGATTTAAACACCCATTCAACAAGCCATTAGCACTTCTGTTTTTGCAATAAAAGTATTTAAAATGTGGGCAAAAAAAATTTATGTGGTTTTAAAATTCTTCCTGTTACACAATGTACATGATTAACATTGGGAAACCAACATCAACAGGCATTCAAAAGAGAGCAAAAATGCCCAGAAAACTATGGGGATCTGTCACCATATCACTGCAGGAATTTCTATAGTTCATAAAAGTCATTTGCTTTTTTAATGTTATTGCCATTTAGCTGTGCAGTTGGAAATTACACTGACTACTTATCCACCTAAATGGCATTCCCCACATCCCCAGAAAACAGGATGCCAGGGAGAAATCAGAGGCTGAAGTAAGACAGTAGAACAATGAATATGCTTTAGGACAGGTACACTCAATTTCACACCTTTAGAATGCATAAAAGTGGGATGTAGCTGTAGCCATGCGTGTACACACACATCCATGTGTGAGGCAAGCCAACTGATTTGCATGATCCACATTCATTAAGTGCATGTTATATGCTATCAACTGATATTTGAGTGTTGTAACACATATAGTTTAAATTTTTTTGCCATTAGAAATTATTTGTGCATTTAATTATAGGTACTCAATTCAGTATGATGATTAGATTAAGCACTTGGGAGATAGCTATGGCAATACAAATAAACATGGGCCCAGAAATTTCAAGTTTTGGTCTGTGTTATTACAATGAGATTCAGGAACCAGAGTTAAAAATTCTAATATCCAAGACCAGTTTTTCTCTGACTCATGGAAGTTTTATGGAAATAATATGACATTTTTATACATGCTCAACCAAATTCGAATGGTTCACTAATTCATAACGTACTCCTTGCTTTGTTTTCTACTTCTGTGGCACGAGCACGGATTTCTTTAACCATAACTAGGTACCATAACACCAAATACCTCATAAGGAGCACATCAAAAAATGCAATATTTTTTTTGTTTCCTCTTCAGATTGTTTGTTGTTGTCATTTTGTTTGTTTTTAGTGACTATAGTATAGAGATTAAGGCATATCTTTTTTTATCAGAAATTCCCGAAGTTGACTGAGGAGTTGAGTCACTTGTTCCTCCCATTGTGAAGTATGGAAGGAGTCTTCCCTTTGAAAGGGCTTTACTATGACCACTTTTACTAATAGTGAATAGTAAGAAATGATGCTGTGTCAGTTCTGGCCTAACTTTTAAGAGGACTGGAGCTGTCCACTTGTCTTTCTCTTGAAATATTTGCTCTTGAAGCCCTAAATTAACAGGTAAGAAGTCTGATATCCCTGAGGCTGTCATGTTTTGGGGAAGCTCAAGTTAACCATTTGGACAGACTTTGGGAAGGAAGGAAAGAAGAAAGGAGGGAGAAAAGGGCAAGAGAGAGTGTGAAGAGTCATTCTCGCTGAGGCCTTAGGCATTGTAGAGCACAGACAAGCCAGCCTCATTGTGCTTCTTCAATATCTTGTCCCAGATAATTAATAAAAATCATCTATTATTATAAACCATTTTAAACCAATGAGTTTTGCAGAAGTTTGCTATGCAGCAATTGATAACCAGAATTCTATCTATATTCCAGTATTCTATTTATTTCTGTGAGCAGTTATTATAATATGTGATTAATATTTTAAAATCTGTTCATTTATTTATCGAGAGCCTATTTGTTTATAGAATGGAAAAGATATAAAGGCTGAAGCACTACCTGATTCTGACCCTCAGAACTGTTACAATAGCTGACAACAAGTTAGCACCTGTTAAAGGAAGCAAGAAAAGGAGGAGGTTTGGTCATTAGTAATACCAGCTCTTTTTCATTAATCTGCCATTTTACCATGCTTGTTACACAGGTAATGCTAGGTTGGTAGAAAATAGGTTAGAAAATATTTTTTTCATATTTTATTTTTTTCTAAATTATGTGGATAGTATTTCCATCTGCTTTTATTTCATGGTTACAAATTATAAGGTTTCTTACAATTTCTGCAATATGTTCTTCCTTCTTACAATTAATTTTCCAAAATCACAAGGCAAAATCATTGTTTCAGTGATTAAAAATCATCTTTATGAGCTATGCATTTCTTCTAAAATTATATTTTTGCGATTGTCAATGCACTTTACTTTAGTGCTCTCTTGTTTAATAAGTGGGAATCAGAGTCACTTCCCAATAGATTTTTTTTCCTGATAAAAGCCTATTCCTTTTATCTCACAAATATGAACTCCACATTTAGATTTGGAATTCCTCCAGATATACTTAGTAATAATAGTATCAAGTGTTTAAGCAGAGTGCTGCCAGGTTGACACATATCTACATTCTGCTTTAGAAGGAGCAGAAGCCAAGTCAAGAGAAGCAAAGGCCAGATGCTCTAAAAGTTTTGCTCAGATAACTCTCCTGAGGTTACACGGCAGCTTGAGTCCAGTTCTTTTATAAGAATTAACTAATTTCCTATTGCCATTTTGTTAAAGACCTATGCTTGAGGAAGAACTTTTTTTTTTAAAGATTTTATTTATTTATTCACAGGAGACACACAGAGAGAGAGGCAGAGACACAGGCAGAGGGAGAAGCAGGCTCCATGCAGGGAGCCTGATGTGGGACTCAATCCCAGAACCTCAGAATCATGACCTGAGCCGAAGGCAGACGCTCAACCACTGAGTCACCCAGGTGCCTCAGAGGCCAGAAACTTTAGAATGAGAGCAGAGCTTCACCCAGATTTTATCCCATTCAACCTCAATATTCTTCACCTTGATTTATTCACCTGTTCATATGGCAAATATAAAATGATGGCAATCAATAATGTCAAAAAAAGTATTAGTGGCCTAATGCCTAACCATTTATCAGATTTGGGTCAACATTCAAGAAATATTTCCATAACTGGTCATAGCCAAATGTTGTGACCTACATTTTTTACACCATATTCCTACATCCCATTATTCATTAAGTTGAATATATTCAACTGTTCTTGCAATATGGGAAATATTTGTATGCCTTTGACCCTAGTACTCCTTTATTTAGAAATGCTCTATATGTCAAATGATAAATATTTAAATATATAAATAAATGATAAACATTTATCATTTGACATCTATCATTATGCTTCCTTCTCCATGAAGCCTTACCTCATTACCTAATGAGAAATGTTTTGTGGGGGGCCTGGGTGGTTCAGTCAGTTAAGTGTCTGTCTTCAGCTCAGGTCATGGTACTGGGATTGAGCCCTATATTGGGCTCCCTGCTCACAAGGAATCTGCTTCTCCCTTTCCTCCCTTTCCTCCCTTTGCTCTTGCTCTCTCTTGCTCTCTCTCCCTCTCTCAAATAAATAAAATCTCTGGAAAAAAAAAAAGAAGTATTTTGTCCTTTCTCAGAACTCTGGCTTCATCTTTTTCTCTTCTATTGTTATTCTTATCAAGACACTGCTTTTATTATAATTAATTGAAATTACTTCATTTCCTTATTTTGCAAGTAAATTATAAACTTCTTAAGCAAAGGCTCTTTTTCTTTTTTTTCCTTTCACATTTATGTTCCACACAATATACGACACATGATATGTAGTAAGAGCCACCCAATAAAGGCTTGGTGTGTAAGTAGATGGATTTGGTAAGATTTCTCCTGCTGTACAAGGGACTAGACTACAAATGTTTTGTCAGTGAATGAATTTATTATTACAGTGTTTAAAATAAATCAGATTACCAGGTTTGTTTAAATGACCCAACAAGGAGCTAAAATAATGAGAGGTCAGATATATTCTTATGGGAATGAGAAGGAATCAAGCATGGCCAGAAGAGTAGGAAATAGACCTCAATCAAGGTGGTATGCATTAATGAGGTATACAATAGAAGACACTGAAATATTTGTTTTAAGTAATATAATAACATCTCTACTTTTCCTGGGAAAAAAATTTTAAAGGCAAGAAGAAGCTTCCAAGAAAAAATTCTTTAAAAAAATTAATTTATTTATTCATGAGATACACAGAGAGAGGGAGAGGCAGAGACACAGGCAGAGGGAGAAATAGGCTCATCACAGGGAGCCTGATGTGGGTGGGACTGGATCCCCGAATTGGGATCACACCCTGAGCCAAAGGCAGGAGCGCTCAACCACTGAACCACCCAGGCATCCCTCAAGAAAAGAATTCTTGGGATCCCTGGGTGGCGCAGCGGTTTGGCGCCTGCCTTTGGCCCAGGGCACGATCCTGGAGACCCGGGATCGAATCCCACGTTGGGCTCCCAGTGCATGGAGCCTGCTTCTCCTTCTGCCTGTGTCTCTGCCTCTCTCTCTCTCTCTGTGACTGTCATAAATAAATAAAAATTAAAAAAAATAAAAAGAAAAGAATTCTTAAAGCAAGAATACATTTGAGAAAACTGATGAGAACATTGTGTAGATCACCAGAGTTAAATTTTCTGAATGTATAATTATATTTGTCAATTAAACACAACTGAATAACATATGAAAAATATCAATTGCTAACATAAATTAAAGGATTTTACCTTTTTTGCAATGTTTAATCATAAATACTAATACACATATATATTTGTGTGTGTATACACACACACACACACACATACACTTTGCCAAAAAAGTACTGAATTTGATTATGACATACAGATACAGTATCCTTATCATTTTAAAATTAAAAAATAGTAAGCACTGAGTGGTGTATATATGGAATTGTTGAATCACTGTATTATACACATGAAACTAATATAACACTGTATGCTAACTATTCTGGAATATAAAATTTTAATAAAAGGAAAAAACAGTAATGGATCATGAATCGATCCCAAGTGTTCAGCAAATCCTACACCTTTTTCCTCTTCTAGGCACACAAGAAGACTTTGTTTTTCACTATTCCATAAAGTTAGAGGTGGGATATGATTAAGTTGTGGCCAATGAATTGTCAGTCGATGTGACAGGGTCACTTCCATGCCCAGAGAAGTGGAACCCCCAAATCCTATGCTATCTCTCCTATAGGAATCTTAGGGTCATCTCTTCCATCTGTAGTCTCAGGTTGGAGGAGAGTCACCTGGCCAGCACTAGACTTTCTTTCTTCAAGGTAAGAAAAAACGTTTGCTGGGTTAAAGTACCAGGAATACATGGGTTGACTGATGGGCCAGCTTGCAGTCATCACCACAAATGAAAGTTTTAAAATTTGATTCACTACACTTTAATATGAGATCAACTTTTTTTGGTTGGGTAGAAATAATTCCAAATTTTTAGAATTATAGATTAATATTATCTACTTCTCTATATGAAGCTAAGCTAAAAGTCCATTGAACTTAGAATTCAAGATATCTTCCAAAAATATGAGATTATTTGAAAATAACATTATTATTTATAACTCTGCTATTAAATATATATGCTTTCTAAATTATTAAATAAAGGCCTCAAACATAAAAGCTATACATTTGACTTACTTGGCAAGCTAAGCCAGTCTACATATATTATACAAATATGTACACACTGCTCATTGAAATATTTACATATATTCACTGAACAGTGAGGATCATTACAACTTTACATATATGGATTTCCTAACCAACACAGTATTCCTTCATGGGATTCCTTTACCTTTTCTGGAAAGAAAAAGAAAATACAGAACTCTCCACTCTAGATTCATTGCTCAGGGGCTGATATTACAGAAATGTGAGAAAGTTTTATTTCTTAGTATTAGTTTTTTACCTAGTTGTAAGACTAGGTAATATGTATGACATATTAAACTGTTTTTATTATCCAGTTGGTGTTCTTTTTTTACCTATTCTTATAGTTATCTCTCATTCTTTCGTAAAATAAATAGCAAGTATGTAATGCTACATATTTGACACGCAGAGTTTTTGAATTCTAAGTTTAAAATGTTTGCAAAAGCAAACACAAGGAGTACATTGTGAACTAGTGGCTTAAGAAGAGTCCAGATAGTAATAGGAAACACCCTGCAATAGCATTCATATGAATCAACCATTGACCCATATGCTTTTACGTTCCTCCAGTGTCCTTAAAATAACGTCAGGAGGTCAGTAGTATTATTATTCATATTTTAAAGATGAGGAAAAGAAGCATGAAAAAGTGAACTAACTTGTCAGAGGTCATATAACTAGTAAATGGTGGGGGCAGGATTTAAACCTAAGAAATGTGGTTCCAGGGTCCATATAATTAATCAAAGCATTATTCTCAAGTTATTTCATCACTTACAAACAATTATCGTTATCTCAGGTATCTTGAGTTCCACTATTTTATATTCATTTGTCTAACCATGATTGAGCAGAGCCCTTGGAACATAGTAGCCTTGGAACATAGTAAAATCTTTTTTACTCAAACTAAGAAATTAAGGGAAGATGACAATTTAGCTATATGTTCCCTCATAAAAAGCATATTAATATCTGGAGAGCAGAATCAAAACAAATCATCACAAATTTGAAAAACCAAGGCAGTGAACTGTGTTTATTCCCAATTCAACAAGAGACTAAGCTAGAATGCCTTCTGGAATGTAGATGGGGATTTTAAGCAAAAATAGATGAGGTAATTAAACACCCATGTAGGACATATGGCTTGGAGATAGCTTCCCCCTGGAAACTAGTCATTCACAAAGGGAAGGGAGGTTAGGGAGAAAGGTTTCTGAGAATGTGCACATGGATCATGGCCAATAGCACACACAAGGAGTCTTCATTCTTAAAAGTAAAGGAACCTCATAATTATTCATACCTGAGATCACCCAGAGCCAAAATTTTCTTTGTGATCAGGTGAATAACTCATTGCTCAGTGGAAAATCACTATGGAACACAGAGGATTTTTTTTCCCCTCTTCTGATTACAATTCAAAACCTTCTCTTTTTCAGGCACTTTACCCCTAATTTTTGTTTTCACTATTTGTTTAATTTAATTTCTTAGAAAAGCTATGTCATAAGCCATCTGATGACTTTGTAAATGCAAAGAGCCAATGTTGTGGAACAGACAATCTAATGACATAGTGTTTAGTGTTCCCTAAAGCAGGAGACAGATGAAGAGAAACGGTGAACCAGCAACCTTAGCATAATTAAGACAAGCTTGAGTGCTTGCCATGGTGCCATTACATTAATCTCACATCAGTGGCACCTGGCTAAAATTTATGAGATATGTAAAAGGGGCCTTTCCAACTGACCTTGATAAGGCAGAGTTATTTATCACGTGAGAGAATAGTCAGCAAGCAAGAGGGAATGAGGTATATTAGAAGTAAGTTAGCAGACAGATTTAAGGGCAGTGGACTGCAATACCACTTTAACTAAAAAGACCAAGAGAAGTATTTCCAGTACTATGAACCTAAAGCATCCTTGATAAGTAAGACATAAAATCATACATCGTGTTAATAAGTCATATATGTGAGAAGGGTAATAGTAAATGCCAAGTTTTAAACTGATGCCAGTTTACGCATTTAATATTTTTTAATGCATGTTTATTGAACTAATGAGACTTTGTGAACACGATGGATCCTAAATGATCCCATCCTCAAAAAAGTAAGCAGAAATTATTCATTGTGAGCTCCTTGAGGGCATTGTCTCATTTTATTCCTCATTGCGTTTCCAGGGCCTAATGCAAAGTCTGAAATATTTTGGTCCCAATAAATCACCAGATCTTTTTATGGCTGGCTGCTTCCCGTTCTTGAGGTCTCAGTTCATCCATCACCTCCACAGAAAGGTCTTCTCTGGTCTCCCCATCAAAAAGACTTACCACTATATGGAAGTTTCTTGTGTATTGCCTATGTGTTTATTACTTGCTTTTCCTCCCTAGTCTCAAGGACCCTTGTCTTTCCTGTTCACCTTCACATGCCAATATAGACCCAATATCTAGAACAAAACATTGTAGGGGCTTAATAAATATATACCAATGGATGAAAGAAGAGTAGCTTATTGAATGAACTGTACAAATTAATAAACAGAGGAGTAATGGCTGTTCTGCTTCAAAATATATTTTGGAAAATATACACTTTTATATCATTGTGGTATTAATAGTGACAAACTGAAAAATCTGATGACTATTCTTCACTAAGGACTTCATTATGATAAAATCAGCAACACAATAATCCATTCTTGATCATTCCTTTTTTTTTTTTAAGTCTCAGACTTTTTAGGCAGTTGCCATTAATGTTGTTAAATATGACATACCTTCTTAGGCCATTACCAGTTTTTATTTCAAACATTGCAACAAGAAATACAGAGGGGAACAAAATGGTTTGTTTGTTTTCTGTTGGAATTTTGTCTATTCTACTATATAAAATCCACCCTGTTAAAAATAGTAGTACTACAATCTATAGATATTGCCAAAATATAAGTGACATTTTATTTCTGTTCATGGGCCAACTAGTCAGCACAAGGGTCTTTTATTTTATTTTTGTGTAATGGACAATTTGAAGATTTCCTTTTAACTTTATCAAATATAATTGAATTTATACTTCTACTAAAATGGAGATGGATGGATACAATTCTATTTTTATACAATGAAAGCCTTATGGACTTTTCAGTGAGGGGTAAAAGCAGCACTGCTTTACAGTTTTACAAAGAAAAACCACATTGGGTCAAATAGACCTGACTGATTTAGGCCACATCAGTAACAAAATGGCTTTGTACATCTAAATTCTGCTTCTTTATCATTTCATATTTCATCTACGCAAAAGCACAGCCTAGCTGAAATCAGCAAATCATACAGAACAATTTTTATATTTTTTTACTATGCCTAAAAACAAAAGAATTAAAAGTTAGGCATATTTGGCAGCTGTTCTTTTACAACGGAAGTAAAAAAACAACCTTTACTTTTTTTTTAAAAAGTCGAAATTAATAAAATTAATATTTCCTTATTTGGTAAAAAAAAAAAAAAAAGGTGTTGAGTTGCATCACTTCCTCCCATAATTGTTCACTTTTAAAAAACAATTGACATTCATACCCATTCAGAAAATTTAGATTCCAGAACTCTATTCAATAGGATCTATGTCAGAGATAAAAGATATAACTATACTTCAGAGATCATAAAAATTTCTTCTACATATACATTGTATATACCCTGCAGATTATAAAATTCACACCTTTTGGGCAGCCCAGGTGGCTCAGCGGTTTAGCGCCGCCTTCAGTCCAGGGCGTGATCCTGGAGACGTCGGGCTCCCTGCATGGAGTATGCTTCTCCCTCTGCCTGTTTCTCCTCTGCCTCTCTCTCTGTCTCTCATGAATAAATAAATAAAATATTACAAAAAAAATCCACACCTTTGTGAGGAAAGGATTTTCATACTAAGTATATCAGAACAATTAAACATAGCTCATTTAATGTGAATTTGTGTACATTTTAATGCAACATAACTTGAATTATTAAACAAATATTTTTTAAGTAATAATAAGTTAGAATAAGGGTAGAAGAGAGTGGGATAATAAGATTTTCTCTACGCTCAATGTCACCACTCGAACTGAGTTTCTTTTGCTTTCTAGAGCTTTTGCAGATAATAACTTAAAGTTCTGTAAAACATCGGATTTAACATTTGCTGCCAAACTTACCTAAATCTTTCAACTCTCCATTTAAATTTATATATTTGGATTATTAAAATTCCATAAAGAAAATATTAAAACTTCATGCAAATAACAGACCATTGCTGGTTTCTATTTGTGATGGCAATGTGGAGAGAGGATGAAAGGAGAGATATAGCTCATATTTCATAATTCTGTAACTTAATCATCCTGTTTTATTAAAGAAAATCAGCTGCACATTTATCTCATAATTATCATCAAAGCAGTAAGTGTTCATAATGATTCAAAGGCTAATTCTATGACCATGATATCTTATTGCTGTTCATCCTCATCCTATCAATTTCTCTCTGTGTCTTCATATTAATTTTATGAGATAACTTTTGTTTTCCTAATTAATCAAAGTATGTATGAGATCATCCTCCCTCGACAAATATGCCAATGTAAGAGGCTTACTTTACTTTCAAAAGTTGGTGAAACTTAATCATTTTTATTGTTTGTGTTGAAATGCAAACTTTTTCCTTTAAAATTAAATTGTAATCTCATGAATGTACAGGTCATTAGTTTCTAGAGAGAGTATTTAAATTAAGGACAATAATCTAGGAA